>NC_133618.1:279836771-280001707 GCF_048593235.1 Sminthopsis crassicaudata
TAAAGTGTCTTCAAGAAAAAGCTCAAGACTTCCAGCCAAGATGGTGGAGAGGACACACACACCTACGTAATCTCCATCTTTGCTCTCAGAATTTATTTCATGACAAGGTCTCGGAATTAGTGCTTGACTAGAAAAAAAAAAACCTACAAATAATTACCAACAGAAGACATCCTTGAAATTCACCAGAAAAGGTCTGTTTTTGCTCGCAGAGGGAATGGTCAGATCAGGCACAGGCTAAGGACAGGCAGTAAGAGAGCGTGGTAGACAGCTCACACAACGGAGTGGGGTGGGGTGTGATCTCAGCCATTTCTGCAGAAAGAACTTTACAGCAGTGTGGATACTTTGCCCTGGCAGCAAGCCAGGATCAGCAGAGAATCTGTAAACACAGGGGGTAAAGACCATAACCCGGAAAAGCCAGGGTCTCTCGGGACCTGGCCACACCCACCTGGAGTATCTCTCAGCACACACTCAGCATCTCAGAGCACAGACACAGCACAGCCATTGCTGTCCTGCTGGTGCCTCAATACTGCTCCCCCTCACACCTCCCCCCCCAATCTGTAGAGGAAGCTTGGTAATACCATCCAGCTCCTCCCCCCCCCAAAAAAAAAAAGAATGCATTTTTTTTCTAGTTTGTTTTCTTTGACAAAATGAGCAAAAAATTAAAATGGACTCTAACCATTGATAGCTTCTGTATGGATAGAGAGCAGACTTTAAACCCTGAGGAGACTAAAAACAGACTATCTCCAGATGAATCCCCAAAGGGGGATGTGATGTGCTCCTCAATACACAAGGCTCTCATAGAAGAAATTAAAAAGGTTCTCACAAGAGAGCTAGAAGCAAAATGGGAAAAGGAAAGGGAAGCTTGGCAAGAGAGTCTAGATCAGTCATCCCACTCATTTAAAGGTAGAGTGGATAAAGAAATCAAATCCTTGAAAAACAGAATTAGTGAATTGGAAAAAGGAAATGGCTCTCTAAAAAATAAAATTGGCAAAATGGAAAAAAATTCCATAGAACAAAACATCTCACTTAAAAAGTGAGTGAAGAAAATAATTCATAGAAAATCAGAATTGAACAAATAGAATTGAATGATTCGAGTTGACATCAAGAATCAGTTATGCAAAACCAAAAAAATGAAACAATGGATAAAAATGTCAAATACATTCTTCAGAAAACCCACAGACCTGGAAAATAGATCTAGGAGAGACAATTTGAGAATTATTGGACTCCCTGAAAATTATGATGAAAAAAAGAGCCTGGACACTATTTTCCAGGAAATTAGCAAAGAGAACTGCCCAGAAGTTATAGAAACAGAGGGTAAATAGATATTGGAAGATTTCATCAATCACCTACTGGAAAGGACCCTAAAATCAAAACTTCAAAAAATATAATGGCTAAATTCCAGAACTATCAAACCAAAGGAAAAATATTACAAGCTGCTAGAAAAAAATCAATTCAAATATAGAGGAGCCACAATAAGGATTACCCAGAATCTAGCAGCGTCCACATTAAAGGATCAAAGGGCCTGGAATCTGATATTCCAAAAAGCTAAACAACTTAGTATGCAGCCAAAAATAATTTACCCAGTCAAAATGAGCTTTTTTTTTTCCCCAGGGAAGAAGATGGACATTTAACAAAATAAGTGAATTTCATCTATTTCTGATGAAAAAAACAGAACTAAACAAAAAGTTTGATAAATTTAGAACTCAAGAGAAACCTAAAAAGAAATCTCGGGAACTATATTTCTGCTATAAAGATATATAAAGAACACATGTATAATTTTTTTCTAGAAACTAAAGGTGGAAAGGAAATTGTACCAGAAAAAGGTTAAAATGGGAGGTATTACTTCTCATGAAGAGGCAAAAGAAACCTATTATATCTGAGAGAAAAAATGGAGGGGGATGAACATAGTGTGTATCATATTCTCATCAGAATTGGCTTAAAGAGAACAATATTAGACATATTCAATTTATGGTGAAACTCCTTCAACCTCATTGAAAAGTGGAAGGGGAAAAGTGAAAAGGGAAGGAGTAAGGTAAGCGGAAGGGAATATAGAAATTGTGAGGAAAAGGAGTAAGATAGGGGAAGGAACACTAAGGTGGGGAAAGGAATACTAAAAAAGGAGGGCTGTGAGAAGCAAGTGGTGCTCACAAGTTTAATACTGGGGAGGGGGTTAAGGGGGAAGGAAAGGAAAAAAGCATAAGCAGGGTTTAACAAGATGGCAAGTAATACAGAATTGATCATTTTAACCATAAATGTGAATGGGGTAAACTCCCCCCATAAAGAGGAAGCAGTTAGCAGACTGAGTTAAAAGCCAGAATCCTACAATATGTTGTTTACAGGAAACACACCTGAAACACGGCGGTATATACAGAATAAGGGAAAAAGATTGGAGCAGAATCTACTATGCTTCAGGCGAAGTCAAAAAGGCAGAGGTAGCCATCCTCATCTCAGATCAAGCAAAAGCAAAAAGTGATCTACTTAAAAAAGATAAAGAAGGGGACTATATCTTGCTAAAGGGTAGCATAGATAATGAAGCAATATCAATATTAAACATATATGCACCAAGTGAAGTAGCATTTAAATTCTTAAAAGAGAAATTAAGAAAGCTTCAAGAAGAAATAGATAGCAAAACTATAATAGTGGGAGATCTCAACTTGCATTCTCAGAATTAGACAAATCAAACTACAAAATAAATAAGAAAGAAGTCAAAGAGATAAATAGAATACTAGAAAAGTTATATATGATAGATCTTTGGAGAAAACTAAATGGAGGCAGAAAGGAGTACACTTTATTCTCAGCAGTTCATGGAACCTATAGAAAAATTGACCATATATTAGGACATAAAAACCTCAAACTCAAATGGAGTAAGGCAGAAATAGTAAAGGCATCCTTTTCAGACCATGATGCAGTGAAAATTACATTCAATAAAAAGCCAGAGGAAAATAGACCAAAAAATAATTGGAAACTAAATAATCTCATACTAAAGAATGATTGGGTGAAACAGCAAACAGACATAATAACTTCACCCAAGAAAATGACAACAATAAAACATCATCCCAAAATGTGTGGGATGCAGCCAACGCAATAAGAAGGGGAAATTTTATATCTCTAGAGGACTACTTGCATAAAATAGAGAAAGAAAAGGTCAATGAATTGGGCTTGCAACTAAAAATGCTAGAAAAGGAACAAATTAACCCTCCCCCCAGTCAAACACTAAACTTGAAATTCTAAAAATAAGAGATTAATAAAATTGAAAGTAAAAAAAACTATTAAATTAATACAACTAAGAGTTGGTTCTATGAAAAAAAACAACAACAAAATAGACAAACCCTTAGTAAATCTGATTTAAAAAAGGAAAGAAGAAAATCAAATTGTTCGTCTTTAAAATGAAAAGGGAGAATTCGCCACTAACGAAGAGGAAATTAGAGCAATAATTAAGAAGTTACTTTGCCCAACTTTATGCCAATAAATTTGATAACTTAAATAAAATGGAAGAATACCTTCAAAAATATAGCTTGTTCAGATTAACAGGAATAAATAAATTGGTTAAACAGTCCGATCTTAGAAAAAGAAATAGAACAAGCTATTAACCATCTCCCTAAGAAAAAATTTCCAGGACCAGATGGATTTACATGTGAATTCTACCAAACATTTAAAGAACAATTAACTCCAGTGCTATATAAACTATTTGAAAAAATAGGGATTGAAGGAGTCCTACCAAACTCCTTTTATGACACAGACATGGTACTGATACCTAAACCAGGTAGGTTGAAAACAGAGAAAGAAAATTATACACCAATTTCCCTAATGAATATTGATGCAAAAATCTTAAATAAAATATTAGCAAAAAGATTACAGAAAATCATCCCCAGGATAATACACTATCACCAAGTTGGATTTATACTAGAAATGCAGGGCTGGTTCAATATTAGGAAAACTATTAGGATAATTGACTATATGAGTAACCAAATTAACAAAAACCATATGATCATCTCAATAGATGCAGAAAAAGTGACAAAATCCAACATCCCTTCCCAATAAAAACACTTGAGAGTATAGGAATAAATGGACTTTTCCTTAAAATAGTCAGGAGCATATATTTGAAACCGTCAGTAAGCATCATATCTAATAGGGATAAACTGGAACCTTTGCTAGTAAGATCAGGAGTGAAACAAGGCTGTCCATATCATCATTATTATTCAATATTGTATTAGAAACGCTAGCCTCAGCAATAAGAGTCAAGAAAGAGATGAAAGGAATTACAGTAGGTAACGAGGAAACCAGATGATATGATGGTATACTTAGAGAACCCCAGAGATTCTACTAAAAAGCTATTAGAAATAATTCACAACTTTGGCAAAGTTGCAGGATACAAAATAAATCCACATAAATCCTCAGCATCTTTATACATCACCAACAAAATCCAACAGCAAGAGACATAAAGAGAAATTCCATTCAAACAACTGTTGATAGCCTAAAATATTTGTGAGTCTATCTACCAAAGGAAAGTCAGGAATTATATGAGCAAAATTATAAAACATTTTCCACACAAATAAAGTCATATTTAAATAATTGGAAAAATATTAAGTGCTCTTGGATAGGCTGAACGAATATAATAAAGATGACAATACTCCCTAAACTAATCTATTTATTTAGTGTTATATCAGTCAGATTGCCAAGAAGCTATTTTAATGCCTAGAAAAAATAACAACAGAATTCATATGAAAGACCAAAAGGTCAAAAATTTCAAGGGAATTAATGGAAAAAAAAAAATCAAATGAAGGTGGCCTAGCTGTACCTGATCTAAAACTATGTTATAAAGCAGCAGTCACCAAAACCATTTGATATTGGCTAAGAAATAGATTAGCTGATCAGTGGAATAGGTTAGGGTTCACAACACAAAATAGTCAATAACTAAAGCAATCCAGTGTTTGACAAACCCAAAGATCTCAACTTTTGGGATAAGAATTCATTATTTGACAAAAACTTCTGGGAAAACTGGAAATTAGTATGGCAGAAATTAGGCATGGACCCCCACTTAACACCATATAGAAAGATAAGATCAAAATAGATCCATGATTTAGACATAAAGAACAAGATCATAAATAAATTAGAGGAACATAGGATAGTTTACCTCTCAGACTTGTGGAGGAAGTAGGACTTTGTGACCAAAGAAGAATTAGAGATCATTATTGATCACAAAATAGAAAATTTTGATTATATTAAATTAAAAAGCCTTTGTACAAACAAAACTAAGGCAAACAAGATTAGAAGGGAAGCAACAAACTGGGAAAACATTTTTTACAGTTAAAGGTTCTGATAAAGGCCTCATTTCCAAAATTTATATAGAGAATTGACTCTAATTTATAAGAAATCAAGCCATTCTCCAATTGATAAATGTTCAAAGGATATTAACAGACAATTCTCAGATGAAGAAATTGAAACTATTTCTAGCCACATGAAAAGATGCTCCAAGTCATTAATCAGAGAAATGCAAATTAAGACAACTCTGAGATACCACTACACACCTGTCAGATTGGCTAGAATGACAGGGAAAGATAATTCAGAATGTTGGAGGGGATGCGGCAAAACTAGGAGATTGATGCATTTTTGGTGGAGTTGTGAACAAGTCCAATCATTCTGGAGAGCAATCTGGAATTTTGCCCAAAAAGTTATCAAACTGTGTATGCCCTTTGATCCAGCAGTGTTACTACTGGGCTTATATCCCAAAGAAATACTAAAGAAGGGAAAGAGTCCTGTATGTGCCAAAATGTTTGTGGCATCCCTTTTTGTAGTGGCTAGAAACTGGAAACTGAATGGAGAATCAACTGGAGAATGGCTGGGTAAATTGCGGTATATGAATGTTATGGAATATTATTGTTTTGTAAGAAATGACCAGCAGGATGAATACAGAGAGGCTTGGAGAGACTTACATGAACTAATGCTGAGTGCAATGAGCAAGAGATCATTAGACACTTCAACAATAAACGATACTGTATGAGGATATATTGTGATGGAGGTGGATTATCTTCGACAAAGAGAAGATCTAATTCAATTCCAATTGATCAGTGATGGACAGATACACCCAGAGAAGGAACACTGGGAAATGAATATGGACTACTTGCATTTTTGTTTTTCTTCCCAGATTACTTTTACCTTCTGAATCCAATTCTTCCTGTGCAACAAGAGAACTGTCAGTTCTGCACACAAATATTATATCTAGGATATACTATAACATATTTAACATGTATAAGACTATTTGCCATCGAGGGGAGGGGGTGGAGGGAGGGAGGGAAGAGAAAAATCAGAAAAGAAGTGAGTGCAAGGGGTAATGTTGTAAAAAAATTACCCATGTATATGTTCTGTCAATAAAAAGTTATAATTATTTTAAAGAGAGAGAGAGAAAGCCCAGGATACAAAGTAGATATCCTTAAATTGGGGAATAGATACACAAATGGTGGTAAGTGAGTATCATATATTAGGTTGAATACAGAGAAATGGAAAAACTTACATGAATCTAAGGTAGAGTGAAATAAATAAAGACAAGTAAACAATATACACTATACTACAACAATGGAAATTGAAAGAACAGCCATCAAATAATAAAAAGTAAATAGGGCAAAATTATATACAAGCAGAACCCCAAGGTAGATATATGAGAAAAAACTCTTTTTCCATCCACTTCTTTGCAGAGGTGGGAGATCTATTATATATACCATTGCATTTATTTTCAGGATTTCTCAATGTTTTTATCAATTTGGGTTGTGTTTTTTTTTTTTTTCTTTGAAAAATATTCTTTATTATAGGCATGGCTTTTAGATAAGTGGGAGGAATACTGGGGGTAATTTTGGATATTTATAAAAATAGAACAAGGAAGAATTTTAAAATATTTATTGAAAAGAAAGCCCCGGGGGCAGCTAGGTGTGGCAGTGGATAGAGCACCAGCCCTGAATTCAGGAGGACCCGAGTTCAAATCTGGTCTCAGACACTTAATACTTCCTAGCTCTGTGACCCTGGGCAAATCACTTAACCCCAGCCTCAGGAAAAAAAAAAAAGAAAAGAAAAAGAAAGCCCCATATAAAATATGACTAATGGATACATATTTAGTCTATAAAGGGGCATTCCTCAATGAGAGTACTCAAAAATACCTCTATAGGGTTTATTAGTCTACCCTAAAATATCACCAACAAGCTTAAATGAAGCACAGTCATTGAAAATGTGATTTTACCAATACTTTTATAAATAATATTTGAATGATTCTTAATGTATTCTTTGGTTATGGCAGTTTTCTTTTCTGTGTTAACTCAGATCATGGATTTTCCTCTTATCAGATGCTAATGTCCGGGAAGTGGGTCTTGAGGGGGCATTGTTGAACTTACTAGACAAAGAATCTGATCAGAGATTGTGCCAGGATATCAAAGAGACCCTGAGTCATATGATCACATCAATGGCAGTGGGAAAGCTTTCTTTTTGGCTAAAACTTTGTAAAGATGTCCTTGCTTCATCAGCTGGTAAGTGTATATACATTCTCATTACAATAATAAAAACAAATGTAAGATCCATAGATATAAAAGGAGTTGTCACTAAAAATTTAAAACTCACTATTCTGCTCTTTTACATATTGTGTTAGAATGAAAATCCATAAAATGGGAAATATTGAGCTTCTAAAATGTTTTTTTATATTAAAATAATTTTTAAGTATATCAAACCCTGTACTTAAATTGTGATGAAATATTTCTAGCTTTATACTATACAAGTTACTTTTAGTGAATCACCTTCCTAGTAAACAGAGCATGACTCAAAATGTTGTGGCACTGCTTAGTCCATCACTAAAAGTATGGCTATACATATACTCATCATTGTCTCTTGTGAAGTCTGGGTTAGCACCCCGGATGCCTTAGAATTAGTTGGAGTCAGTTTAAGCAAAAATCCTTGGTCTTTATTCTTGGTCTTTAGTTGTAGAAGTGATGGGGAAGAACACAAGATCTCCAAAACCTCCCTTCTCCTCCACTGCAAAAGTGACCCTGGCTTGTCTTACTCCACCCCCTAATCCCTTCTACAATTATCTGTGTACTGCCAAAGATGGAGCCAGCACAGAATAGTGGGGAAGGGTCATTTTCCAAGCATATGCTAATAGAGTATTGTCCAATGGATTATTAGCCTTTAGTGCTAGGTGGTCTGATTCCAGTGCACCTACTCAGAGTTTCAGCCTTTACAGTCTCTTTCCTTTTAATTTTAGTTAGCATGGGGAGATGATTATTAAATAAATAATTGAGAAAATTACAGTGAAATAAGTCCTCAAAATAAATAGCACATGGATGATTCCAGTATCTGTTTCTTCAGGTCTGTTATTGGTAATGCCTACTATCCATATTACTATTTACCTAATGTATTATCTGATAGAATATAGGTCAAAAGAGTTAAATTCATGTTTAAAATTCTAGTTCATTTTCTTTTCTTTGAACAGATAAAAGTAATCTCCCTTAGAAAGTACACTTTCCAACAACAAAAACAATTACATTTTTTTACTTAAAAGGAACAAATTCTTTAGCTTTGGCATTGTGGTACTAACATAAATAACATGTTATAATTGACTATCCTTTTGTGGCCTATGACAGTTATATTATTGCAGTCATTCTATATGTTCTTTTGGTGTTAGTTTTTCCATCTTTATCTTCTCAGGCAAACCTGTCACAATACTCATATACCATATTTGTTTAGAATTTTTTATTGTCAAAAATTCTTCTTCTGTTGACCTGTAGATAGATTGTGGAAGTTTCTCAATCTATCAGAAACCACTTTGGAATAAAAAACTAGTAATGGGCTCTCTGGATCAAAGCTTTTGAAAAACTTAGTAACTTTTATCTTATAATTCCAAATAAAATGCATTTTATATACTTTGTGAATATTATTCATTTTCTTATGTTTTTACTTTATGGTTATGGCACAAAAATGAAGACATTTTATGAAAAAAATATAGTTTTTTCTTTTTTGACAAATTCAAATATCTCTTCCCAAAAAAGTAAGATATTCTGGTGTTTTCCATTTTAAGGGAATACCGTATTTAAAGTGCTACATACGTATATAAATGTCAGTTAAAATTATCTCTTTTTCCTTATCCCTTTAAATACAGTTTTCTTAATCTCACCATATTGTTTTTAGGTGAGTTGGGGGTTTTGTTGTTGTTGTTTTTGTTTTTTGATGCCCATGTTTTTGAATCATAGGCCACTCTGGATTCCCCACCCTATTCCTCACCCCATCCAGTGAGCCTGCCCTTAAACAAATCAAAAGTTCAATAAAAAAGTTCACAATGTTGTGTGCCAATTCACTGTCTATTTGACTTTTTTCACTTAATTAACTTAATAATAAAATAATTTGATAAGTCTTTAGTTTTTTTTTTTCAGGTATATGAAAAGAACTTTGTCCTTTAACATTTTTGCTGTTAAGGTAAATCAGTGAGCATTTATTAAGCATTTATGCTATGCTAAACCCTAGATATACAAATAAAGGCAAGAAGACTTCTTGCCTACAAGAAGTTCATAATTGGATGAAACAAAACAAAAGTAAATTTTGACAGATAAGGTATTTACAGGAAAACAAGTGAATTTCCTGTCACAGGAAAGTACAGGCTTCAACTTCTTAATTTGTTTTTAAGAGAATTTGAGCTTTCTAAAAAAAATCATTAGTCACATAGTGATGGTCATTGCAATAATAAGCTAATGCCTTCTTAATAGCACAATTCATTAATAAATGTCATAGAAACTGTATTTCATACAGTTTAACTGTAACTGTAATTATTTTGGCAAGTAGCATCTCCAGTGAGCATAATTATTCTCATACCTATATAGACACAATATTTATATTACCAAAGATTCATAAATTATTAAGTATAGAAATAGTTATTGTAGTTTAAATTTGCAGTCACTTGTGTTCTTTTTAAAATTTATTTGAATAAGTTATAATGTGATTGTTTTTCCTTAAAAAAATTAGATTTTACAACTGTTGCTTCTGTGGATACAACTCAGGATGATGAAATAGATAAAGAAGATGATGCTTCAGTCCTAACCTGCAGAAATGATGAGAAATGCCGGCCAATTACAAATCCACGATGGGCTACTAGAGTTTTTGCTGCTGAATGTGTGTGCAAAATAATCATCCAGTGTGAGAATTCAGACAGTGCCCACTTTGATATTGCATTGGCTCAAGAAATGAAAGAAAGGGATTCACGAAGTAAGTATCAGACAAGTGAAGTGGTAATTTGTTGAAGGAATGCACTATTCTTTTTTATAGGTAATGCTTGCTTTTCAAAACTGATAGAGATATGAAAAGTAATGTAAAATATTAGAAAAAGAGAAGAAAATATAAAGTATCTCATAAAACAACTGAACTATAAAACAGATTAGGGAGAAAAAAAATTAAGAATATTGGAATACCTGAATGTCATGACTGAAAAAACAACCTCGTTAATCATATTTCAAGAAAAGTAACAGAGATATTAGAACCAAATGACAAAATGAAAATAAAAGGAATCTAACCATCCTTTAGAGTTAACTATTGAAAGAAATCCCAAAATGTAAACTCCCAAGGACATTATAGACAAAATTCAGAGCTTCCAAGTCAATTGGGGGAAAAAAAAAACCTGAAGCCACTAAAAAAAAGTTCATATACTGAGGAATTACCATCATATGGGTTGATTGGTATACAGTATTCTAAAAGACAAAGGCTATAGGCTTACTACTAAGAATAATTTACCCAAGAAAAGTGAATATAATCCTAGTGGGGGACAAGTGAACCTATAGAGAAATAACACCACCCTTCTGAATCCATTAAAATTTTGTGTTATAAACCTTAATTGGGTCCTTGCTACCACTAGACATTCCTATTTTTTGCCTTATCAACTCACTTTCCCTTTCTCTGCAGAGGCTGTTTCAAACATTTTCGTTTTTCCTCAAACCTTCCATAGACATAATCTCATTAGACAAGGCTTAGGAGTAGCTTTTGCTTTATCTTGATCTTAAGAGAAGAATAGAAAAGGAAAAAGAAATATACTAAGGGAGAAGGAAAGGAAAATTAGGGAAATTTACTTCATTTAATGATGACCAGTAGGTAGACATTTCTACAGATAAGGAGAAAAGGATATAGGGGAACAAGTGACACTTGAACCTTAGTCTCATCTGAATTAATCAAAAGAAGGAAGAGAATATAGAGACATACGCACACAGTTGGTTACAAATAGAATGGAATATAAATGAGGACTAAGCAAGACAAGCAGTAAGGATGTACAGAAATACTTAAAAGTTCTTTCTGAGGTGACAAAGAATAAGAACCTGAAGGGGTGCCTATCATTTCAAGAATGACTGTGGTTTATAAATATGACAATACTATTATGCTCTAAGAAATGATGTAGGTTGTAATTACTGAGAAATTTGAGATTTGTATGAAATCCTTCCATTGAACTATGATCAGTCCATATTCAAGAACTATACTTAAGAACTGTTAGAAAAATGTTACCATTGTTACTTCTGACTTGTAATAAAAAAATAAAACTAATCACTTACTAGTTCTTTGGACTTTTAAAGTCATAAATCATATTGCTTTTCAAGTTTTTCTCATTCAGGAGTTCTTGACCTTTTTTGTGTGTCCTGAACACAAGTATAGCTTTTTTGTACTCAGATGAAGGCTACAAACCTGTTTTAAATGTAATATTTTTGAATGAATAAAACAAAATATGCCGGAGTACAAAACTAATTGTCTTAAAAAAAAATAAAAAAAAAAAAATTAAGTAAGTCCCAGCACACTAGAATAAAAATAACCCGGGGTAGCTAGGTGATGCAGTGAATAGAGCAGCAGCCCTGAATTCAGGAGAATCTGAGTTCAAATGTGGTCTCAGACACTTAACACTTCCTAGCTGTGTGACCCTGGGCAAGTCACTTAACCCCAGCCTCAGGAAAAAAAAAAAAAGAATAAAAATAACCCTTAAAATGTGTTAATATAAGTATGAAGCAACATTTTACATGATTTACTAATAGCTATCTTTGACAATTCCAAAGGGCTCATGATGAAAAATGCTATCTATCTCCAGAGAAATAATTGATGGGTCCTAAAAACAGATTGAAATTTTTTCTCCTTTCTGTATATTTTTTGTGTTTTTTTTTTGTATGTGTGAAGTTCTGTGTCATCTTTCATAATATGACTAATATGGTAATATATTTTGCTTGATTGAAAATGTATAGCTTACATCAAACTGCTTATTGTCTCATTGAAGGGAGAGGTGAGGGAACAGAGAAAATTTGAAATTAAAAATTTAATTAATATTAATATTAAAATTTTTCTTTACTTATCACTGGAGAAAATGTTTTAAAAGGTATTAACATAATATATAGCATGATTTTAATGGGACCTATTTTAAGGAGTTATGTGTAGTTTTATTGCATGTGGAATTAACTATATTCATTATCTCTAGTTTGAAAAACTAACTTTTTTTGTGGTGAAATCATAGTCATATGTAAAAACAACAATAAAAACCTACTCTGCCTTATTTAACCAAATATAAATTAAGTTAGGAAAGAAGTACATGAGAGTATATCGCAAAACAGAATAAGAAGGTGTTCATATAAGTATCAAAATAGCATAAATTTTTTCCTGATCAGATGTTTGTTTATTTATTTATTTATTTATTTTTTGTTATCAGATGATTTTTTGGTATTACATCTTGCTGACTTGATCCGCATGGCTTTTATGGCTGCAACAGACCATAGTGACCAGCTCCGTCTTTCTGGTCTTCAGACACTATTAGTAGTTGTTCGGCAATTTGCAACTATTCCTGAACCAGAATTCCCAGGTCATGTGATTCTTGAACAGTATCAAGCCAATGTAAGACTTTTGTGTTAGGTAACTTTTGATTTAAAAAATACATTTTATCACAGTAATATCCACAATTCTCCAAAACTAAATATCACTATCATTATAGATTCTTAGGAAAAGATGTATGACTGTACTAACATATCAGTGATAATCATCTTAAAAGCTTCCTAACAAAATGGGGATTCCAACAAGCCTGAGAAGGAAATTGAGTAGAAGTTCAATTGTATCAATTTTCTAGATGGTTTATGTTGCTCTTTGATGCATGAAAAAATTGTTATAACTTTTTTTCTTTATGAATTTGATTAGTGAAGAAATCTGTCAATAAGATCATTCACAAAATATCTACGCAATTAATATAACAATAAAACATCCTAAATAGTGAAAAGATTGTTCATATTCTCTTTAGGTTATTTGTTACAAATTATTGTCACAGAAGAGAATAATATATGTGACTTTGTGAAAATATTCCAAAGATGAGACAGTGTAGTCTTATACTATGGAATCTGTGTTCTAGATTTCTTTGAAACTAATTATATTTATAGTTGTGCCTCAAGAATCCTAGGAAGATTATAACTTGTCTCAAAATTCTCTAACAACACTGATCCAAGAAAACTTCCTTCTATGATTCCAAGGTAGCCAAAAAGAATAAAAATTAGGCATATCAGTGTAGTTCTCTTCCTGGTTAGCATTCTCTATTCACCTCTTTTCAGAAGTTAATGTTACTGTATACTTAGGTAAAAAGAAAGCCAGGGGAGGGGATTGAAATTATATTAGAATATTACAAACAGTTTATTTGAGTTTAACCAATAGAAGCTTTCTTCTATTGATATTTGCTGTTTCATGTTATTTATTATCAGGTGGGTGCAGCACTTAGACCAGCTTTTACTTCAGATACTCCACCAGATGTGACTGCCAAAGCATGTCAGGTAAGGGCTTAAAAAGACAAAGTATTAAATTAGAAACCTTTTCAAGACCAAACTTTCAGATGTTTAGATTTTTAAATATATTTTTCTAACAACGTTGTTTCTTTTCCTCTCTTTTTGAACATTTTGGTCATGATCATATTTTTATTAAACCAGGATTACATCTTTGGATTCTTATAAAATAAGATTATAGTGATCCATTTTCTTTTTTTCTTTTTTTTTTCCCCCCCATGAGGCATTTGGGGTTAAGTGACTTGCCCAGGGTCATACAGCTAGGAAGTGTTAAGTGTCTGAGGCCAGAGTTAAACTCAGGTCCTCATAACTTCAGGGCTGGTGTTCTATCTACCACACCATCTCCCTACCCCACAGTGATCCATTTTCTAAGCAGCCATCACTATAACATTTAAATGAAATTTATTTTAAATTGAGTTATCAGATAATCTTACATATTAAACTTTAAATTATATAAAATAGAAACATTTAGCTTGTGTAAATTAACTCTACTATCCATCCAATAATATTTAGGTCATTAATTCGAATCCTTTAGCAGATACTATTAGATTTCCTAAAAGTAACAATATTGAATGATTACTTCTTATTATATTGCAATATTGGACTTAGGTTTTTTAAAACCTAAGTTCAAGTTTTGCCTCTGCTCCTTTCTAAGTAGCTCTATGACTTTGGATAAAATTATTTATCCTGTCTAAACTTCATTTTCCTTATTTGTGTAAAATGAAGCTAATATTATATAAAATTAAATTCCATGCTTAAAGTGGTAAGTTTGACATTATTTCCCCTCACTGTGTTTCTAATTCAGAGATTCAACTAAGCAGTTAGTTGCTCAAAAGAACTAAGTAGCCAGAGGGGGGAAAAAATAATTAAAAAAAAAACAACTATAATCCACAAACTAGGAAATCATGTCTTCAGCAGATACATAGCTTTTCTATCTTATATCACCATTTTTTATTTTTTTAATTATAGCTTTTTATTTACAAGATATATGCATGGGTAGTTTTTCAGCATTGAGCCTTGTAAACCTTCTGTTCCAACTTTTCCCCTCCTCTCCACCCCTTCCCATAGATGGCAGGAAGACCAATACATGTTAAATATATTAAAGTATATGTTAAATACAATATATGTATACATATCCATACAGTTATTGTGCTGCACAAGAAGAAACAGACTTAAACAGAAATAATGTAAAATTAACCTGTTAAGGAAATCAAAAATGCAGGTGGACAAAAGCAGAGGGATTGGAAGTGCTATGTAGTGGTTCACACTCATTTCCCAGAGTTCTTTCGCTGGGTGTAGCTGGTTCTATTCATTATTGAACAAATGGAACTGATATGGTTCATCTCATTGTTGAAGAGATCCATGTCCATCAGAATTATCTTATATCATCATTGGCAATTTTTAAAAATTGATTAAAAATAGAACTATCTGTTTTCCAAATTATCAAATTCCTTTTATTCTAAATTATACAAATTCCAAATTACTTATGATTTGAGTAATTTTTTAAACCAAATTTTAATTGTTAAGTGTATGTTTAATCTGAGAATTACTCTGGAGTTTATTCCATCAAGATTAGAAATTTCATTTAAATGTTAACCTAGACATTTCTCTGTTTACACTTTTTTAGTAGTTGTCATTTAGTAGTTGTCATTGTTTTCCTCCCATATTAATTAACCTTAAGAAAACTTCTCCAGCTTGTAGTTTTTACTACTTTTCATTACAATCACTACATTCATTTTCTTCTTCAACTTTTAAATCATGATTTTTAATTAATTATATTGTTCTGGCATCTGTACCACCCTCAACATTTTATATGATAACACTATTTTCAATAAATAGGTTCCTAATATAGAAATGAAGACCATCAAAATCACATGTACATCATTTATAATTTTTAAAAATAAAATATATCTTATTTATCAAACTGCTAGGTTTGCAGTGCCTGGATAGCAAGTGGAGTTGTAAGTGATCTTAATGATCTCCGAAGAGTGCATCAATTGCTTGTATCATCCTTGACGAAAATACAGGCTGGAAAAGAAGCCTTGAGTCAGTTATATAACGAAAGTGCCTCCACTATGGAAATCCTAGCTGTTCTCAAAGCCTGGGCAGAGGTTAGTACTTTTCTATTTTTAATTCAGTTTTCAGTAATTTCCTTTTTATTTATTAAACCACTAAAAAAAAAAAATTTAACTGTGTATGTAAAATATATACCAAGCTTTTAGGATTTTAAAAACAAACAAACAAACAAACAAAAAAACTTGTGCCACATTCAGGATAATTTATTTACTGTGGAAAGTGGTAATTGAGCCTTTCTCTATCCTTGGTCCCAACTTAAAACAACAATGATATTCCATATGGCCTACTGTTTTAAAAAGAGTTAAACATAAAAGAGATATTCTAATAGTTAGAAGTAAAATCAATTTTCTTGGCAGCTTTAAGCAAAACTGTAAAACTTTGTGTGGAGAAGAAAGTTCACATTTACATATGTGATCTATTAAATTTTATATTCTATGATACTTAGAAATTTAAGAACCTACATTGCATCAATTGAAAAAATACTTTTTATTGCATTTTGCATAATCTTCTACAAATTGATAAAGGCAGAAAGGACTTAGGTTATACTTTCCTGCAATAATTAGCAGTTCTCCATCTCAGGAAAGGTCAAAACAGCAGGAAAGGGTTTCAGAATTGTATGGATGAAAGATGAAATAAAAATTTCAGTTTTTGAGCATTTTGACATATTATGCAATGTTATGTCAATTGCTTAACAAATTGGGGCCAGGCCCCTTCTTTTCGTCTAGGACTAGACTTGTATATGTTAAAACCAAATAAGGCCAACTAATTAAAAGGAACAATGCAACAATAGGTAATTTGATTTCTAATTGAATGAAAGATTAGGCATTTTTCCAGGTCCCAGGAGGAAAGAGGGAAAGAATAAACAGGTACAATTCCCTGAATTTATTAATTGAGATATTCTACTTCCCCAAGTAAGCAATCAAAGGAACATTGGAAACAATAACTGAATCATCAGTATGGGGACAGTTTTAAGATAAGACATGGATTGCTTCAGATAGTACAATTGTGAGAAAACTCCTTCTGTCAGTCTTAAGATCTGACTTTCTTTCTGGTGTCCTTAGTTAAAGGAGTCTAAGCAACAGGTAGAGGTGATCCTAGTTTGCATTCACACATTTAGCTAATAATATGGAGTCATTAAAGTATTCATTTTCCTCTTCTGTTAATCTGGGCAATTTTACAAGTAGATTTTCAAAGAAAACTAAAATGAGTTGACCAAAAGGACTACAAAAATACTTAGAACAAATGAAGCAAGAAATAAAAATGAAATAGTAGCTCTGAAATTGGAAGGAAAATAAATAACTTAGAAATGAAGGAGGAAATTCCTACCCAATTAGCATATTCCCTGCAAATGAGATTAGAATAAATAACTCATTTCTAAGAGACAAAAAAAAAAAAAAATATTGGCAGGAAAATTGAAAAAAACAGAAGAAAATGGAAGCAATCTTATCAGAAACAATTGGACTAGAAAACAAGTTGAGGAGAGAACTAAGAATTCTCAGACTTTTTTTTTTTTTTTTTTTTTTTTTGGCTGAAGCAATTGGGGTTAAATGACTTGCTCAGAGTCACACAGCTAGGAAGTGTTAAGTGTCTGGGGCCAGATTTGAACTTAGGTCTTCCTGACTTCAGGGCTGATGCTCTATCTACTTCACTATCTAATTGCCCCAATCATCAGTCATGATCAAAAAAAAAAAAGACTGATGACATATGTTAGAAAATCATAAAATGACCCAGAACTACACAGTGAGAATCCAATTGTCATTCCTAAAAGAACTTTGAGGAAAAAGAAAAAAGTTTAAGTTCCTAGGAATCAGTGAAGTTCAGACAAGTCATGGCAGCATCTAATTTAAAGGATAGGAAATCTTGAAAAATGATTTTCCAAAAGCAAAAAGTTAGAGGATTGAAATTAAGACAAAATTACTAAGGAAGACTTGCAAATTGAGTATGAGCCCAATAGGAACAAAATGGATCTTTAGCAGAATAAGGTACATTCAGGCATTGCTAATGAAAACTTCAGAAGAAAGTACAAAGGACCATTCAGACAAAGAAACTGAGGAAAACCTAGACAAGTTGATACATTTGAACAATTGGGATGGGCTAATCAATAATGATGGGCTTAAGTTCTGTTACAAAAAGAAAAAAATGGAAGTTACACCTTCCCAACTTCCATATTTTCTCTTTCATTTTTTTTGTCTATTTCTTATAGTATTTTATTTTTCCAAATGCATGCAAGGATTATATTCAGCATTCACCTTTGCAAAATCTTGTGTTCCAAATTTTTCTCCCTCTCTCCCCCCACACTAATGCAGCAAGCAGTCTGATATAGCCAATATATGTGCAGTTCTTCTAAACATATTTCCATATGAATCATGCTGCACAAGTAAAATCATATCAAAAGTGAAAAAAACAAGCAAACAAACAACAACAACAAAAGGTGAAGAGTACCATACTTTTCAGTCTCCATAGTTCTCTCTCTGGATATGAATAATACTTTCCATCACAAGTCTATTGGAATTGCTTTGAATAATCTTATTGTTGAAAAGAACCAAATCCATCACAGTTGATCATCACATAATCTTATTATATTATTGAATACAATGTTCTCTTGGTTCTGCTCACTTCACTTAGTATCAATTCATGTAAGTCTTTATAGGCTTTTCTGAAATTATGCTGCTCATTTTTTATACAACAATTGTAACATGCTCTCCTGGCAGTTACAATTACTAGTCTGCCCTAGGCCCAACAGAGTACCTTTGATCACTGACCTTTGCAGTGTGAACTCTACCCCGCTCGCCTCCTCTGAGGCCTTCAAAGGTCTTGGGCCACAATCTCTTGAATCTATAGCTTAATAACTGGTAGCGCTCTCAAAAATAACCACGTGTAATCTTAAAAGCCTTTATTATACCTACTCACATAATGCCCTGATTTGATGCCCTGACTTGTTGGTTCCCGAGTGAACACCTGGTCAGAAAACCCACATGTTTACTACCAAAATCCTTACCTCCTTTGGCTATCCATCTTGGCTTGGCCACCCAGGCTAGGGAGCCAGGGTGAAGAGCGCTAGGTTAAAGAGAGCGACTGCTGCCTGCAGTGGGCTTACAGAGGGCCTGTGAGGTCACACACACAGCCAATCAGCGAGAGAGTCACCCATTACAAAGCTATCTCATTGTGGACAAGATCCCACCTTCAAGGCAGTCCTAATATCCACAGAAATTACTTCTGGGCCTCAATCTCCCGATGCACTGTGTCCGCCCATTTAAAGGGCCCTTACAAACAATAATATTCTGCTACATTTATATATAATAACTTATTCACCCATTCCCCAACTGATAGACATCCATTCAATTTCTAGTTTATTATCACTACAAAAAGGGCTGCCATAAACATTTTTGCACATGTGGGCCCTTTTCCCTCTCTTCAACTTCCATATTTTCAAGGATGAAAGAGAGAGAATTAAGTAAGACAGAGGACCCAGATATGGCTGTTCTGTTTTGACTATCTTGAGAAAAGAAAGAAAAGGAAATATTCTTACAATTCTGTAATTCTTATAACAAGAAGCAAAAGGAATATGCAAACATAAAGGAAAGGGTGGGTAAAACAGTCATCCTCAGAGTGATGATGACCCTCTTATCTAGAGAAAAGTTTGAACACACTGACAGAGTTTGGTATAGTAATATATTAAATTCAACAGGGAAACAAAGTTCAAGAGGAATCATTGCTGGAATAGTCAAAAGCAATAAAATTCAGCTTGTAGATTCATTCAGATGTAGATCATAAAGGAAGATATTAAAAATAGAAAGTACTAGAATCTGTGATCAAGGTCTGGGCAAGGTGAAGAGGAGAGAAGCAGTAGAATAGGAAAAAAAATCACTTGGCTTATAGATTACTGACTTTTTAATCACTTTTCTCTTCTTTATCATGGGAAAATATAAGATAATATTAACTCCTAAAGTAAGGTATAATGCTTAAGTTACTAAAAACACCTATGTTCATAGGCATGATTTAAATAAAGCCTCTTGTAACCTGATTTGTAGAAATCCTGTGGCATTTCTCTCTGGCCTATGCATCTCCATAATATGGTTAGTCAAAAGCAAAAATCTAAGGCTATGGTTTATTTTTGCTAGTTCAGTGCATCCATGGAAAAGTACACAGCTATTTACATTACTGTATGGATATAATATGAAGTCTGGTTTTGACAGAGTTGGGATTTTCAAAGGTTTCTTTACAAGATGATTCACATAATGTAGCACTCTCAAAACTGGCTTTACCTAGGAATTGAGTGGGCACCTGTGCAATCTATCTAGTTGGCTGTTCTTTTTACCCTGTCATTTGAAGAAGAAATTGAGACTGAATCAGGAAGAATTAAGTTAAGGAGAGTAACTGATGAATTCAAAGCTAGAAATCTAATTAGTTCTGGATTTGGGTCATTCCTACTCTCATGGGTAAATATCTTTGGATAAATTATACCAGAGAGAACTACTACAGAGAGTAGTTAGATCCTACTAGCAGAATGACATGGGAAAAAAGAATGACTCTGGACTCCTTGTTGGCAGGGAAAGGACAACACTTCTAGTATAGCCCTGTCAGAAGAATTAGCAGAGAATTCAGGAATCAGTTATCCATCCTGTGAAAGGAGATCTGTGCAGAAGTTAATAAATTTTTATGAAGTGAGATGTAAAAAATATTAGCCAAATTTGAGGAGTTGGAAAAGGATGTTGGAGACCTATTTATTCATTCATTCATTTATTTATTTATTTTAGTATTCTAAAAATTAATTATTTAATTTGATATTATTATTTTTAATTATTAATAATATTATTTTTTTATTTTTCAAAACATATGCATGGATAATTCTTTGACATTAACTCTTGCAAAACTTTGTGTTTCAATTTTCCCCCCATCCCCCCATCTCCTCCCTTAGATAGCAAATAGTCCAATATATGTTAACATACAATATATGCATATATATTTATACACTTATCTTGTTACACAATAAAAATCAAATGAAACTGGAAAAAAATTAGAAAAAAAATGCAAGCAAACGACAACAAAAAGAGTCGAAATGCTATGTTGTGGACCACACTCAGTTCCAACAGTCCTCTGTGGGTGTAGATGGCTGAAGATCATTGCAACTGGTCCGAATCATCTCATTGTTGAGAAGAGCCACATCCATCAGAATTGATTGTTGTATAATCTTCTTGTTGCTATTGTACAATGATCTCTTGGTTCTGCTCATTTCACTTTGGATAAGTTCATGTAGGTCTCTCCAGGCTTCTCTGAAATCATCTTGCTGGTTGTTTCTTACAGAACAATGACATTCTTATGCTATAACTTATTCAGCCATCTCTCCTTCCTTTTTTTTAAGATCTCTTTGGGATATAAGCCCAATAGAAACACTGCTGGGTCAAAGGGTATGCACAGTTTGATATCCCTTTGAACATAGTTCCAGATTGCTCTCCAGAATCATTGGATCCTTTCACAACTCCACCAACAGTGTATTAGTGTCCCAGTTTTCCCACATCTCCTCCAGTATTCATCATTACCTTTTCTTGTCATCTTAGCCAATCTGACAGATGTGTAATGATATCTCAGAGTTGTCTTAATTTGAATTTCTCTGATCAATAATGATTTAGAATACCTTTTCATATGACTAGAAATAGAAACCAAATTATTTAAAGGGGATGGGGATTGTAGGACATGGATGGGCATTTATTTGGTTTCCACAGTTATGAAAATTAAATTAGAGAAATGAAACTTGAATTAGAAAATTAAAGCCCACAATAATATCAAAGAATAGGTAGAGGTTAGTTCATCTTTCCCCAAAAGAATGTAAAAATGTAAGCTCCTTGGATTCAGGGACTGGCTTTTGTGTTCAGGAGTAGTAGCCTGAGATATGAAAAGAATCTTTTGTTCTTTGTCTAGCCCAGTAATCCTCAAACTTTTTAAATAGGGGGCCAGTTCACTGTCCCTCAGACTATTAGAGGACCCGACTATAGTAAAAACAAAAACTGTGAACAAGTTCCTATGCACGCTGCATATATCTTATTTTGAAGTGAAGAAACAAAACAGGAACAAATACAATATTTAAAATGAAGTAAAGTTAAATCAACAAACTTACCAGTATTTCAATGGGAACTATGGGCCTGCTTTTGGCTAATGTCAATGTCTTTTTCCATATTTGTCACTGCTAGTCGTAACAAGTGATGCAAGTGTGCATCCGTTAGTCTTGATCTGATTGGAGATTTCAAATGTTTCATTCTAGAAAAAGTCTGTTCACAGACATAAGTGCTGCCAAAGATGGTTGCCATTTTGAGTGCATGGTTCCTGAGATGAGGATATGTCTAGAGATGCATAGAAATTATGAAGGTGCTTGACGTGAATGCATCTTTCAGAGAGTCACAATTCTGCAGTTCAGCCAGTTCCATTTGGTAAATTGTATCCACATTTTCAATGTCAATAGAAAATGGGTTACAGAAAAGTTGTATGTCCTGTTCATGGAGATGAAGCTCTTTAAATCTAAATTGGAATTCCTTTTGCAATTTTTCCAATGAATCCACACATGTTTTGTTTGGGAATGCAATCAGCAGTTTTTCTGCTAACAGATTTTGAGTTGTGGAGAGATGGCAGAAGTTTTCCTCCTTCACTTGTTTGATGAAAAGCCTAATTTTATTTTAAATGCTTTGACATGTGATTGCATATCACAGATGAGCTTCCCCTTTCCTTGAAATTGCATATTGAAATTGTTGAGTAGCTCTGTTACATCTGTCAGAAAGGCAAGGTGCCATTTCCATTCTGCATCATTGAGCTCTGGTACTTCTTTGTTTTTTGAAAGCAGAAAAGTTGTAATCTGTGGAAGTTTCAAACATTTCAAAACTCTCCCTCAACTCAGCCAACGGACTTCTGTGTGATATAGAATGTCTTCATACTCAACATTTAGCTCAGACAGAAATTCCTGAAATTGTCTGTGATTTATTGCGTTAGCTCTAATGAAGTTAGCACAAGATACCACAATTTTCATAACAGAGTCCCACTTCAGTGATTTACTACGCAGCGCTTGTTGGTGGATGAGGCAGTATATGGCTATTGGATGAGAATGATTATGTTTGTCCATCTCTTGGTTAATGCGAGCAATTACTCCTTTCTTAGACCCCACCATGCTAGGGGCACCATCAGTTGTCACACTGGCTAGTTTAGCCCAGTCCAGCTCCAAACCATTCATAGTTTAGCAAATCTTTTCATAGATATTCTCTCCTGTAGTTGTTCCTTTGATGCTTTGCAGTGCAACAAGCTCTTCTATGACTTTAAAATAATCATTTGTCCCACAAATAAAAATTAGAAGTTGTGCAGAATCACAAACATCATTGCTTTCGTCGAGTGCCAAGGAAAAATAGGAAATTTTTTTGTGGAGTTTTGCAAATGCTGATGCAGATTGTCTCCCATTTCTTCAATTCTCCATGTAATTGTAGATCCTGAAAGACTCACTAAATAAATCAGCCTTTTCTGGACACATCTCTTTGGCAACAGAAAGAAGGCATTCTTTAACAAATTCTCCCTCCACGAATGGTCTGCCAGTGGGTGCTATTAGCTTGGCAACTTGAAAACTTGCTCGCAGTGATGAAATTTTTAGCTACTGCTTCTGCTTCACAAAAATATTGTTGTCAATGTATTTTTCAGTTTTAATATTTCATCTTTTCTCACTTCTCCAACCAAACAATCATATTTATCTTTTTTTTCAGTGTCAACACAAATTATATTATTTGAACACAGACACTATATTCTGGCATATCAGATATACAGCTCTTTCCTTGTATTGCATTAAAAAGTAATCATAAGCCCACTGTTGTTTGAATATCCTATACTCCAAGTCAACTTTTCTTTTTCTTGACATCATTATTTCTAAGGGATTCCAAATTGCTATTAGTAAAATACTGTTATATATACAGCACTACAAAAACAATATACCAGCAATAACTTTGCCCACACAGAGACATACAGACAGCAATGCCCAACTTCCTCCAAGCTGCCTCTGCGCTATGATGCCTCCATTTCCCGCACTCTCTCTCCCACTTCAGATCTTCACTGCACACAAGTCACCACTCAGGCGGCCCTCCCAAATGCCCTGGCTTCCTCTGAATCCTGGGATCAATTCTCATGATCCCGCGCTGCATGATCGTACATGCTGCACTCGTATTTATCATAATCGCAGGCAAGACTGTGCATATAGATATATAACTGCGCGATATATTGTATGTGCAGAATGAGCTTCAGTGACAAATTGTACATTGGGGTTTCTGGGGGAGGTCATCATGTGACTTGAAGCTGCACAAGTGTATGGGGACCTTAAGCATCTGGAGGGGGATGAAGCAGTACACCAGCTCTGCACCCCCTCATACTCAGGATAAGTGGGGGGGGGCACTAAGGTCAGACCCCCAGTGATTATAAGGTGATGACATGTTAGCAATATTCCATCTCTTTATGAAACTACAGAACATGCACACAATGATAAAACTGATGACCACAACAGCCAGACATGAGGTCACTATGGATACAGGGCCATGGCCTGGGACCAGGAGCCTCACTCTGGGCAACAATAGCAGTCAGTACTGCAACATGCACTAGAGAGGAAGCCGTTACATTGTCATTACAGCATAATAACAATGATAGAGTCAAGCTGGGACTTGTAGTACTAACTGTTACTATACCCGCACACCAGACACAGCCCATATATTCCCCTGCAGTGACTGTACATTCCTCGTGCCTATCTGTTGTGGTGACCTCCATTACTTTACAAGGCCGGGCCGTCAGTTTTCTGTCTTCTGCATCTCTCTCCCTTCCCCACACCATACACCCTGGCCTGGGTACTCACCTCCCCTCGGTATCGCCTCACACTCTGTCTCTGCCACCTCAGCCCAGTGCCGGAAGTGTTTGTTGCTAATGCAAGTTTAGGTCGAAAGTCACTTCCGGTCTGATTTTGCCATAACCCGGCAGGCCGCATCTGGCCCACGGGCCATAATTTGAGGACCCCTGGTCTAGCCCTTCACAGTTCATTTTCCCCCTTCAAGAATGTAAACTCCTTGGAGGCAGGGACTGGCTATGTAAAGAGGGATGGAGATTCTGGTCTTGTAACTTCTATAACATACAATTAATGGAGAATCAGGAGAAGAACTTCCTCTTGTGGATGGGCAATAAAATCCTGCCTTTGGAGTTTCAAAATTGTGTCTACTGACCTAGGCAACCGATTCTTACACAAATGTAAAATATCTTTCCTGCAAAAAAAAAAAAAAAAAAAAAAAAAAAAAAGATATAATTGAAATTATGCCTAAAGGACTATAAAGCTGGGAATGATTTTTGAGTCAACAAAACCACTTTTAAGTCTGAATCCCAAAGAGATCATAAAAAAAGAGGGAAAAGACTTATATGTACAAAAATGTAGCAGCCCTTTTTATGGTAGCAAACTATTGGAAAAGTAGGGATGTACTTCAGTTTGAGAATGGCTGAACAAACCGTGGTATATAAATGTGCTGAAATGCAACCGATAAACTTCAGAAAAACTTGGAAAAACTTGTAGCAATTGATGCAAAGTGAAATGAACAGAACCAGGGTAACATTGTGTTTTTAATCAACTATAAATAACTTAGCTCTTCTCAGCAGCACAACGATCTAAGATAAATACAAAGAACTCATGAAGGAAAATGCTGTCCACATTCAGCTAAATTCAGATGGGCTCTGCAGATTGAAACATATTTTATTCTTTTTATGTGTTTTTCTTTTGATCTGTTTTTCCTTTGACAATTAGGACAAATATGGAAATATGTTTTGCATGATAGCATTGCCTACCATTTTAGGAAAGGGGGAGGGAGAAAAATTTGGAACTTTGAAATCTTATATAAATAGATACTGAAAATTTTCTGGACATGTTGTTGGGGGGAAATACTGTCTTTTAAAGGTTAAAAAAAGATATAAGTATATTTTGTAATTTTTCAAAACCCCTTTAAGACTTTACTAATGACAGATTAACTTCATTACAGGTTTACATAATAGCTGTAGAAAGACAGAAAAAGCAAACTGAAAAACAGAAGCAGACTATGAAAATTGTTGGCTCTACGGAAGAAAATGCCAGAGATGTATCATCTTCCATAGACGGACTTCTTGACTTAGTCCAAACAGATCTTGGGACATTAAGCAAACTCTGGCTTGCTGCTCTTCAAGATTTTGCTCTCCTAACTTTGCCTTCGGAATTTGCTTCCCAACTTCCTCTTGAAGGTAAGATAGTAAAATTGACCCTAAATGTTCATAAATATAGTATTTTTAAAAAATTCTTCATCTGGTAATTCAGTTCACTACACATTTATTTTGACCTTTTCATTGCTAAATCTAAGGATTCTTTTCTCAGACCTCATCCTTCTTAACCTCAATGAAGCCTTTGAAGTCCTTCACCTTCTCCTTCATACTTTCTTCTTTCTAGGTTTTGATTCTATACCAGTTCTCTTCCTCATCATCTGTTGCTTCTTAAGTCTTTTTTGCCAGATCATGACCACTAATAGAAGTGCCAGCCAAGGTTCTTTCTTGAGCCATCTTCTCTTCTCTTCTCCCTCTATAGCGTAAGGTAATCTCATCAGCTCCAGTGGATTAAGTTTTCATCTATTTGCTGATGATTGTCAGGTCTACTTATTCATGTTTAATCTGTTGACTAACCTTCAGCCTCATATCTCCAGCCTGTCCAGTAGACGTTTTAAACTTAGTATGTCCAAAATAAAACTCAGTATCCTCCTTCACTTCTTCCCTCTTTTATCTTGCCTTTTACTAACAAGAGTACCCCCATCTTTGTAGTTATCCAGGTGTAAAGTGGATGTTATCCTCAATTCTTTTTCTTTTAGACTGGGCCTAAAATATTGATCTGATCATTCACAGACACACAGACTACCTTGATAGTGGTATCATTTTGTTTCTCTTCAAAATGGACAATAACATCAATCTAATGGTTATCCTCAGCTCCTTACTATCAATTAACCTCCATATCTAATCTGTTTAATCTTCTATTTTCACACTGTTTTTGAATATGTTGCCTGACACCTGTTACTCTGTGATACTGCCACCACCCAGCTGTAAGCAATCATCACCTCATGCCTGGACTATTATAGACTTCTTATTGTTTTCATGCCTCAAGTCTCTTTCTGCACTATAATCCATCCTCCCCTCAACTGTCAACTTGATCTTCCCTTCTATCAGACTCCAGCGGCTCTCTCTCACCTCTAGGATCAAATATAAAATCTTGTGTTTGGCATTCAAAATCCTTTCTAGCCTGCAATTCATATGTTACTGGCTTCCTTGCTATTTCTGAAATCCAAATTTTTTTCTCCCAATTCAGGACATTATTTAACAGACTATCTCAAATGCCTGAAACACGATCTCCCTTATCATCTCCATCTCCTTCAAGTCTCAGTTAATGTTCCCTCTTCTGTAAGAAATATTTTATCAGTTTCACAGACCAGAAATTGGGAGATTTGGAGGAAGGTTTGGAGGAATGTTAGTTCTCTTTTAATCATGTTGAGTTTGAGGTTACTACAGATTATTAATCAACCAACAAGTATCAATAAAGCACCGTCAGGTGGAGATGCCTAAAAAGCTTTTTCTTCTGCCTCTGCTTCTCTCATGTGCTGCTGAACAAAACTGAAGAAAGTTATATAACCTCACTTTGTTCAATAGACTTTTAATTAACTTTTTTCACTTAAAAAAACATATATTTCCTCTTTCTCTCATCTTTAACACCTGAAGAAAAGTATTTTTAAGGCTCAAAATAGGTATGTTGGAATTTGCTTTACTTGTCCACCATGAATTTGTACAGTCTAACCTCATCTGGGCCTTTGCTGTAACAAGGAAACCTTTTTACTTCTCCTTAATTGGTTCTTCATTGAATTCACCACAGCAGCTCTTCCAAAGCTCCTCTTTTTTTCTAAGCCTTCCATAATACATCTTTACTCTCGCACAACTAAAGACCTCAATGAATATTTAGAAAACAGAAGCTATTAGCTACAGGCTCCAACTTCTCTTTTTTCTAGCTCAAAGCTTTTTGACATCATTTCATCGTTAAAAAGCTCTTATTTGACTCTCTAATCCCCTCAAATTCTACTGCATTATATTTCTAGGTAGTAGAAAAAGCTGTGTAGGGCTTGTTGCTTTCACTTCTCCCCTATGTCTCCTTCAGCTGTTTGAAGTTTCCAGTTTCATTACCCACTTAAAGCTGCTCCCTCTTATTACTAAGGTATTTTTTTATTGTCAAAGCTGATGACCTTTTTTTCATTGCTTATCCTTCTTTACTTCTCTGCAGCATCCAACAGTTCACCATCCTTTCCCTCTCTATATTTTCTCTCTGGGTTTTCTTTAGTTGGTCCTTTTTCCTTGGTTCTCTTGAGAATACCTCCATCTTTCCAAACATTTAGGTTCCAGTTTTGAAATCATCTTCACTTGTCATTCTCTTTTATTCTACATTTCCAATTAATTGTGAATAAAGTCCTAGACTTCTGTTTTCACAGTATCCCTTTTTTGTGCTTATAATGTCACTACAATTCAAGTTCTCATCAGCCCTCATCTGAACTGTTGCAATAACCTCCCAATTGCTTCCTGTTTGTTTCTTCTCTTTCCAATATATTCTGCACACACTTAACAGAATAATCTTTCTAAAACACAGGTCTCATCATGTGGTTCTACCCTGTCAACTCCAGTAGTTTTCTTTTACCTCTAGAATTAAAGCTTCTATTTGGCATGTAAAGCCTTTTACAATATGGCCCTAACCTGCGTTTCCTGTTTTATTACACATGGAATCCCTATTCCTTAAATACAATACTTCCAGATTTGGTCTTATCTTTGTACTGACTGTCCCTTGTCTCTGGAATATACTGAAATCTTCTCACCTTCTTCATTTCTTACAAATTCTAGTTCTCTTCAAAAGAACCTCAAGCACAGTACATATGAAGTTTTTCTTGATTCCACCGGCTGCTACTCTCCAAAATTACCTTCTGTTTGAATATGTTTATATGTACATGTATTGTCTCTCCTATTAAAATTTGTGCTGTTTAAAGGAGGAAGTATTGTATGATTTTTGTGTTTTGTATTCCAAAGTCTAACATAGGGCTGATCACAATGTAAGTATTTAAAGAATACCTGTTGATTGATTATTAAATAATCATTAAAGAACTGTGTTCCTAAAGCCAATCAATAGAAGGGCCTGATTGACAGTATCAAAAGCTACCAAAAAAGTAAAATTAAGACTGAGAAAAAGATCTTTAGATTAAAACAGTTAAAAGATGACTGACAAGTGGATGTGGTTATCATAATATAGTAATATCTTATCGTACAAAGGTATTGGTCAAGGCTACCTTGTCTGGATGATTTTTATAAAGAAAAACCTTCCTATAATTACAAAACAATGAAATTTGGGGGTGAAAATGTGTGGAAGGTAACATGGTACAGAGTACTAGTTCTAAGGTTAAAAGATTTTGTTTCAAACATTTACTACCTTTGGGATACTGAGCAAAACATTTAATCTATCCAGACATGTGTCTTCTGCTGTAAAATGAGGGGTTTTGACTAGATGACTTCTCTTATCCCTTCTAGCTCAGGGTCTTTGATCCTATAAAAATTAGATTATTTGTAACCTTATATTGGTTTCAAGCCATAGTTATTTGAAAAGTTTTCTTAGAAGTCTTTTCCTATATATAGATTGTGCATGTATACACTCTGTCTCTGACTGTCTCTGTCTCTCTTTCTTTCACAACACACACACACATACACACATACATATACATACACACACATATCATAATGCATTCATTAGTTAAGTGACTTTCTTTTAAAAGATTAAACATCCCTGGGAAGTGTTTGATAATTATTTGTTGTTAACTAAAAAGCTTTTAGCCTACTGGAACTTCATTGGTTGTTCTTATGGGTGAAGCCAAAAAATAATGTATCAAATAAGGCATATAATCACATTTGTTAAAATTGTATTTATTTTCCTTTTTGTAGGTGGAGCTTTCTACACTGCAGAAACTAGTGAAAATGCAAAGCCACACTATCATAATTCATGGGCTCTTATTCTTCATGCTACAGCATTATGGCTCACCAGCACAGGCTTCATTGTAGCTGACCCAGACGAAGGAACAACTAATCTCTCAAGACCTGTAACACCGACTACAATGTGTCAGGGTTCTTCTGGGGCATCAGTGAAATCCCCTGAGGATGTTTATACAGACAGATTTCACCTTATCTTAGGTCAGTGACAGTATATGTAGACTATTTGTAAGTTATGCTTTATCTCAAATCTGCTCTCAATAGCTGTCAAACTGATCTCAGTAAATGGTGTAGTTAATTGAATTTCACTGACTTGTTATTCCCTGGGTTGACAGTAAAAATTATGAATTCAAAAAAGTACATGCTTAATAATACTTAATTTTCACTTCAGTATTGGGATATAGGTTGTTTCAGAAATCTGTATCTCAGACTCTCAAAATGGAATTTCAGAGATTAATATGGTGCAATGATTAGTAAAAGTTAGATGTTTTAGGTTTCATAGGTTCTTAATTTTCAAGTGTGGTATTATAGCTATCATGAAATAGTTACAGAATAATGTCTTTTAATACCTTATGATAGGAGAAAACCACCGACTAAATGAAGTAAACTCTTTTCACTCAACTCCTAGGCATTTTTTATGTATTTAAGCCAATATAGCTCTGAAAGAAATTGACTCTTCTGTATTTTTATTGAAAATCAAGGTGTACTGTTAAGTTGTGGATTTGGTTTAGTCAGCCATCTTGGGTAACTGATAATTTAAAATTTTTTCTTCTGTCATTTTTATAGCTTTCAACAAGATGAAGCATGACTTAAAATTGCAAAGAGATGAGTTTATATTTTATAAGTTCTTTTTTTTTTTTTTGACAGAGTGCCAAAAGTTTTATTTTAAGCTTTCATATTTTAAAATTGCTGTGAAACTTTGGGGGTAACCTATACTCAAATACAGTCATATATAAAGTACATTTAAAAGATCCAAGACATTGAAAGACTTAATGGCTTTATTTTTTGACATCACTATTGCTGACTTTTCCTTCTTTACTCCTCATTAAAAAACAGGAGAAAGAGAAAAAAAAGTTTTTCTTCTTTATTTTTTTTCTCAATAGTATTTTCTTTCTCCACATATATGTAAAGACACTTTTCAGCATTCATTTTTGTAAAACTTTATGTTCAAGTTTTTCTCCCTTCCTCCTTCCTCTCTCCCTGTCCAAGACAGCAAGCAATCTGATGCAAGTTTAAAATGTACTATCCTTTTAAACATTTCCGTATTTGTCATGTTGTATAAGAAAAATCAGACCAAAAGGGGGGGGAAAAAACCATGAGCAAAAAAATAAACAAAAAGGTGAAAATACTATGCTTTGACCCACATGCATTCTCCATAGTTCACTCTCTGGATGTGATTGGCATTTTTCCTTGAATCACCACATTGTTAAAAGAACCAAATCCATCATAGTGGATCATCACATGATCCTGTCATTACTGTGTACAATGTTCTCCTGGTTATGCTTACTTCACTTAGCATCAGTTCATATAAGTCTTTCCAGGCTTTTCTAAAATCTGCCAGCTCATCATTTCTGTAGAACATTAATTTTCATTACCATCATATTCCAAAAATTATTCAACCATTTTATAACTGATAGGCATCCACTCAATTTCCAGTTTCTTGCTTCTACAAAAAGAGCTACTAATGACATTTTAACACATATGGGTCCTTTTCCCTTTTTATATTATTTTTATATTATCTTCTTGGGATACAGATCCAGTAGTGACACTGCGATATCAAAAGATCACAGTTTGATAGCCCTTTGGATATAGTTCCAAATTGCTCTCTAGAATGGTTGGGCCATTTCACAATTCCACCAACATTGTGTTTATGTTCCAGTTTTCCCACATTTATCATTATCTTTTACTGTCAAATTAGCCAATCTAAGGGGTAAGCCGATCATAAATTCTGCAATTCACTAAATCACTGATTTGACCAACCAATAAAATTAAGTTTTACATAATGTTGGATTTAGAAGAAATCTTTATTTTAACATTTATTTTAGGATCATGAGAGTTTTTATGAAATTTAAGTTTTAATGTTAATTTAGGAAACAAAAATTTAGAAATTTAGAAAATAAAAATGAGTGGAAATATTTACTTCTCTAGTGTAATTTAATTTTCTGAACTCCCAGAAAATTTTTCCTTAGTTCTTTCACCCTTCATAAAACAACTCTTAAGTATTGGTAAAAGTTGTGTAGCATGTTTTCATTAGTTTAATTAATCTACCTCTCAAAACCAATTCATTTAGCCTCTATGTTTTAACTGTGATTTATTTAAATGATTATATCATAGACTAAGTCTGAATTCATAATGTAATATGTACTGTATTTCTAACCATTTATTTTTATATAATTTTACAAAATGGGTCTCAGGGAAGTCTTTTTGTCTATAGGAATCAGCGTGGAATTTCTCTGTTCCCTGCGTTCAGATGCAACCATGGAAAGCATCACTGCTTGTTTACATGCACTGCAGGCTTTACTGGATGTTCCTTGGCCCAGATCTAAGATTGGCAGTGACCAGGTAAATTGTTCATCTTTTGTCACTGATTTCATGAATCAATCAATTTGGGTTAAATTATTAGTAACTTTCTATGTACTTCCATTAATATAATTTTGTAATTATTATTCTATGGGAAACAATGAGCTGGCTGCTCTCAGAAAAACCTGGAAAGTCCTCTAGGAGCTCGTGAAAAGTGAAATGTACTGTATACAAAGCAATAACAATGTTGTGTGACGATCTTTATCAGTGAATAAAGTGACTTTATTCTCAGCAATACAGTGATTCAAGACTACTCTGAAAGACTTATGATGAAAAATACTATCCATACTCACAGAAAGAACTGATTGTGTCTGAATCCAGATTGAAGCATACTTTTTTTTTTTTTAAACCTTTTTTTTTTTTTTTGAGGGATTTATTTTCTGGGAGGTGTGGGAATCTATGCAATGTGACTTTTATGGAAATATTTTGTTTAACTTCAAATGAGCTTTCTTAATGAAGTGAGAGAATTTGGAACTCAAAATTTTAAAAACAAATGTTAAAAATTGTTTTACATATAATTGGAGAAAATATCAAATGTGGAAAAAATTAAATGGAACATCATTTTGTATTGTCAAAGCATTTACCAAGTTATTGCCATCTTATGGTAAAGTTCTATGAAAAATTTTAGATTTTATACTAATATCCTTAGGTCTAAAAAAATATAATAATAATAGTGCCTTTCTTGTATCATAATTTTTTCCTGTATATTTGCTCATTTTACTAGGATGTAAAAACATCCTAGTAAAAACAGTGCAAGAACTCCTTCCACCAACATAGATCCCTTTATATCTTGATAGATGATCTTCATAAGTTTCCATGACTTAAAAAAGCTATTACCTAGTTGCCAAACTATTTTAACATTAATCTTTCCAATTTAGCTATACTGCTTTTCAAAGTATGTTAGTAGCTTCAATATTGAAATCTTTTCAGCTAGATATATAAGCCATACATCTTGTGCTTTTGTTACATGACTGTAAGAAGTAAAATCTTGTTATTGTGTGTAACCACATGTTTCAGGAACTAGCCATTCTCATTTTTACTTCTGTGCTAGCCATTTAAATGTTTAGTTTATATTAACTTCAGTGTTAGAACCGCTAAATGTAACTTTATTATGCATTGGTGATTCCCTAATTAACATTGGCTTAGTTTTTTAGATGGTATTTTTCAAAAGATTCTTAATGTTATTGAAATCATTAGTTTTTTAGTGTGAAATGTTTTTTTTTTTGTTTTGAAATAAAAACCAAGTATCTTTCATCTTTTAGTAAATAACTTTCTGATATTTTGGTTATTTCCATTGAATTAATCATCCTACTATACAGATTCCTGTTTTTTGCTTGATTATGTGCTATATTTTTTTAATTTGACTATACTATTTAATTTTAGGGTTTTTTTTCCTAAATACTAAAATACAAAAATAGCATGAATTTCAACACAGTATTCTCTGCCATAGGACTTAGGAGTTGAGTTGTTGAATGTACTCCATCGAGTAATATTGACTAGAGAGTCACCTTCCATTCAGTTAGCTTCACTTGAAGTTGTAAGACAGATTATCTACGCAGCCCAAGAACACGTAAAGGAAAAGAGGAGAAGTGCAGAAGGTGAGTATCAGAAGGCCAAAAATTGATCACAGAGTATCATCAGAAAAGGATATTACATGCTTTGGGTGGGAGAGGGATGTGAGGGAGAAACATGTATAGATAAGTCAGTACAAGATGAATATAGAGTAAATTTTGAAGGTAGAGGCAATCAATAATAACTCAAGCAAGCAGGAAGGACTTCCTATGGGAGTTATCTGGGTTTCTAAGAAAGCTGGGGATTCAACAAGATGAAATTATAGAGGAAATTTATTTCAGGAATGATGAGAAGCTTTCCTGTCTTCTCTCAATGATCTCATTAGCTGTTATGGGTTACATTGTCATCATTGTGCAGAATGACTCGTGTGTGTGTGAGAGTGTGTGTGTGTGTGTGTGTGTGTGTGTGTGTGTGTGTGTGTGTGTGTGTGTGTGTATGTTGGGGGGTGTGCAGAATTCTGTAGTGTATGTGTAGAGTTCTATAGTCTGCTAGTCACATCACTTCAATGAGATGGTAGACTTCAATTCTATTCCTTCCTATGACGGGAGGATCACCAAGTCTTATTCCTTGCCCTGCCTCTGGTTGTCAGACCAATAGGATTTGAAATCTTTATTTTTCGATTCAATCTATAGACATCCCATCCTGACTCTGCCTAACTTATAGGCCTTGTCATCTGCCTAGCATCTGAACTTCCTTTTATAAGATATCTCCCTTAATTTAGAGTGTGAACTTCATGAGAGCAGGGACTGTCTCACCTTTTCTATTCTATCCCCAGCATCTTTACTTGTCAATAGCTATTTCCAACTGGATGTTCCATAAGCTTCTCAATGTATGTCCAGAATTGAACTTATTTTCTTTCTCCTCAAACCTCACAACTCTTCCTAAGTATCCTGTTTCTATTAAGTGAATTTCTGGTCTTCTAGGCTTATAATCTCCGAGTTACCTTTGATTCTTTTTTCTCTCTCACTCTTTATTTGTATTCATTTACCAGTTTTCATCAGTTCTACCTCTAAAACACTATTGCATCTTTTCCCTTCTTTTTATTCACAAAGCAGTTAACCTCATCACCCTTTGACTGGATTATTTCAACAAACTCCTAATTGGTCTCCCTACTTCTAGTCTTTCTAATTCAGCCTTCACATAGCTGATAAATTAATATCCAAAACTATCAGTCCCCTGTTCAAGAAGCATTAGCCACCTCCCTTTTGCTTTTGCGATAAAATAGAAACTCATTTAGTATTTATTTGAACACCATCTATCTGGAAGCAAAGCAATCCTTGCTTCCATTCTGATGAGGAAGACAAAGTAGTTATATGGCCCAGTAGATAGAGTACTGGGCCTAGAGTCAGAAAGACCCGAGTTCAAATTCACACTCAAAAGCTTACTATATATGATGCTGGGTAAGTCACTTAACTTTTTTATGCTTTACTTTCCTCAACTGTAAAATGAGGATAATAATAACATCTACTTCCTAGGGTTGTTGTGAGGATCAAATCAGATAATTACTATAAAGCATTTAATAAATGCTTATTCCAAAAGGTCAAGAATTTCAAGGGAATTAATGGGAAAAAATGCAGTTGAAGGTGGCCTATCTGTACCCAATTTAAAACTATATTATAAAGCTGTGGTCATCAAAACCATTTGGTACTGGCTAAGAAATAGACTAGTCAATCAGTAAAATAGGTTAGGTTTACAAGGCACAATAGTCAATGACTATAGTGATGTAGTTTGATAAATCCAAAGACCCCAGCTTCTGGGATAAGAACTCACTATTTAACAAAAATTGCTTAGAAAATTGGAAATTAATTAGATAGAAACTAGACATTGACTCACAACTAACACATTATACCAAGATAAGGTTGAAATGGATTCATGATTTAGACATAAAGAGTGATATCAAAGCAAATTATAAGAACAAAGGGTTCTCTCAGATCTGTTGAGAAGGAAGGAATTTGTGGCCAAAGAAGAACTGGAGTACATTATGGAATGCAAAATGGAAAATTTTAATTATATTAAGTTTAAAAGTTTTTGTACAAACAAAACCAATGCACATAAGATTAGAAGAGAAGCAATAAAACTGGAGGAAAAAAATGACATTCAAGGGTTTTGATAAAGGCCTCATTTCTAAAATATATAAAGAATTGACTCAAACTTTTTAAGAATTGATAAATGGTCAAAGGACAGACAGTTTTCAGATGAAGAAATTAAAATAATTTCTAGTCATTTGTAAAGGTGCTCTAAATCACTATTGCTCAGGGAAATGCAAATTAAGACAACTCTGAGATATCACTACACACCTCTTAGGTTGGCTAAAAAATAATAATGTTGGAGGAGAAGAGGAAACTGGAACACTAATATGTTGTTGGTGGAGTTCTGAACCAATTTAACCATTCTGGAGAGCAATTTGGAACTATACCCAAAGGGCTATCAAACTGTGCATACCCTTTGATCTAGCAGTGTTTCTACTGGGCCTGTATTCCAAAAAGATCATAAAGGAGAGAAAGGGCCCCATATGTGCAAAGATGTTTGTGACAGCCCTTTTTATAGTGGCAAAGAACTGGAAACTTAGTGGATCCCCATCAGTTGGAGACTGGCTGAATAAGTTATAGTATATGAATATTATAGAATATTATTGTTCTATAAGAAACAATCAGCAAGATGATTTTAGAAGTCCTAGAGAGACTTACATGAACTGAGACTAAGTGAAATGAGCAGAATCAGGAGATCATTGTACATGGCAATAGCAAAATTCTATGATGATCCATTTTGCTGGGTGTGGCTCTTTTCAACAGCTAGATGATTCAGGCTAGTTCCAATGGTCTTGTGAAGAAAGCCATCTACACCAGAGAAAGGACTGTGGGAACTAAGTGTGGATCACAACATAGTATTTTCACTGTTATTGTTGTTTTTTGTTTGCATTGTTTTCTTTCTCATTTTTTTTCCCTTTTTGATCTGATTTTTCTTTTTTCTTTTTTTTTTCCCCTGAGGCTGGGGTTAAGTGACTTGCCCAGGGTCACACATCTAGGAAGTGTTAAGTGTCTGAGATCAGATTTGAACTCAGGTCCTCCTGAATTCAGGGCTGGTGCTCTATCCACTGCGCCACCTAGCTGCCCCTGATCTGATTTTTCTTATGCAGCAAGATAATTGTAGAAATATGTATAGAAGAATCATACATGTTTAACATATATTGGATTACTTGCTATCTAGGGAAGAAAGTTGAAAGAAGGGAGGGGAAAAAATTGGAACACAAGATTTTGCAAGGGGGAATGTTGAAAAATATGTATATGCTTTGAAAATAAAAAGCTTTTATAATAAAAAAAAATAAATAAAAGCTTATTCCCTTTGCCAGTATAGACTTTGATATTTCTACAGTTTAATTTTGGCCTACGCTTGCGGAAACAAAAAATACTAATTTATAGATCAAATTTTATTTTTTGAAATTTTAATGAATATTGAAGAAAATATCTATTTAATACAATATTGTCTTGGCTACTGGTAGTCACTTGCATGTTTGGAAAGTACTGATGAAAATCTTTAGGCCAGCACAAATTTTGCTATGCTAAATCATTTATCTTCAGATCTGTAAAGTGACCCCTTAGTGTGATAACCACATCTCTAGAATGATTCTTGAAAGTTATGAGTGAAACTGCCTTTGAAATTATTATCTTGGCACTGGTCCCAAGTCAGAAAGACCTGAGTTCAAATCTAGCCGCAGACACTTATCTATCATCTCAAAAAAAAAAAAAAAAAAAAAAAAAAAAAGTATTGTAGATTTTTGTGAGGCATTCTCATCCTATTCCAATTCTGCAATCTTCACTTAGCTCTCAGGTTTTAAATAGCATTGAAGCCATTTCTACAACTATATTTATCACAATATCTTTGTATCCACCTATGCTTCTATTTGGGCAGTCAATTAAATAGAAAATATTTTAAAGCACCCAACTTAAGAATAAAATATTCTTTATTTCTACTGAAACATAGCTTTAAATAATAGGACCTTTAAATAATAAGTTCCATGATTGTACTTTGTTTCAGACATGACGCGTAAATATTTACTTTAGCAAACCAAAAGCTGGAATATTTGTCAAAACTTAATTTTTATTCGTTGTAGTTGATGATGGAGCTGCTGAAAAGGAAACCCTGCCCGAATTTGGAGAAGGAAAGGATACAGGAGGACTGGTACCTGGAAGATCTCTGGTGTTTGCAACATTGGAGCTATGTGTATGCATTTTGGTCCGGCAACTTCCAGAGTTAAATCCTAAACTGATCGGTAGTCCAGGAATAAAAACTACAAAAGCACAGATTCTGTCAGAGGATGGAAATAAGTTGGTTTCAGCAGCATTAACTATCCTCTCAGAACTTCCTGGAGTATGCTCTCCCGAAGGTAGGATGTGATATATGGTTTTATTATATAGATTGGGAAGTGAGAAATAGTCTTAAGAGATAATCATGTCTAGGTGCTGATTTTTTTGTTAAACCAGTTTGAAAGCCAGAGATCTAGCTATTGTTTTTAATTCTTTAACAATATGACATTTTTAGATTCATTGTAATATAAATTGTTGAAAACAAGAGATAGTTGTTATAAAAAACAGAAGATTGATACACTTTCTCATAATTGAAAATCTTTTTGTAATAAATGAATGGCAATCATTGACACATAAAATGGCAGAGTCAGGTAGTTTGCTATTTTATAATTTTATATTATTTATAATCTAATGTCCTAGCCTTGAATGGGGATAAAATGTTGACATTACAAACATTTCACTTTGGATCTAAATCATGTTTAAAAAAAAAACTTGTTTGAATACATTATCAACAATTATAACACTGAAACATTAAGAATTACTTGAACTCTGTAACATAAAGTAATTATGAACTTAAAATCATCCCTATTATTTGCTTTCATTTTAGAAAAAATCTTATATCTAAATTTCTTATCAACTGCTGACCTAGATTGACAAATTATCTTTGTATGCATGCAATTCTAGAAACTCAAAGTATATTCAAAATGGTATAAAAAGAGCCCATGATTATACTACCAACAACAATGGCTAACATTATCTAATACTTTAAGATTCTTTGCACATATTGTCTCATTTGAATTTCACAACAATCTTGGAAGGAAGGTATCATTGTCCCAATATATAGATGAAGACACTGAGGCAGAAGTTAAATATCTTGTATCCAAAGCAGTAATCACACAGTTCTTCCCAATGTTCTTCCTACTATGCCACCTAGTGACAATAGACAGCCCAATGTTAGGAAACATTGTTATGATATAGATATTGATATAATACAGTATGACATTTAAAACTTATCTGTAGTTAATTTTATTGGGTCTTACTACATGTAATTTCACATATAAATCTTTTATCTTAATAATAATTACCCCTTCTCCAACATATATGTTCCATTTTGTAGACTTTTTTTTTTTTTTTTTTTTTTGGAAGCAATTGGGGTTAAGTGACTTGTCCAAGGTCACACAGCTAGGAAGTGTTAAGTGTCTCAGGTCAGATTTGAACTCAGGTCCTCCTGACTTCAGGGCTGGTGCTCTATCCACTGCACCATCTAGCTACCCCTTTGTAGATTTAAAAAAAAAAAAAAAAAGATTTAAGTCAATGATTTGTTCACACTTATAATATTACATGATCTGACATGTAAATTTATTTTTAGCATATTATTTTTCCAAATACTTTTGTTAAATAATAAATTCTCCCCAAGTTTTTATTTTTTGTATATGTATCAGACACCAAGTTTGTATATATATTTCATTCTTCTGGGTTCCCTGTTCTGTTTTATTGATCTAGTTTTCTGTTTTATGCCAAATCTCACATTATTTTGGCCATAGCTGCTTTGAACATGCAGATTCACCTTTGGCAGCTTTGTTTTCTATTTTCCACACTAATCGCTGATATGGGGGGGGGGGGTTTCCCATATAAATTTCGATAAGATTGTATGTACTTCTACAAAGAAGTATTTTGACAAGTATTGTATTGGATTTCATTCAGGAAAAATTTATTAAACCCCCTTTGCTAAGGACTGGGGAAGGCCAAAAAAACAAAAACAGCCTCTACTCTCAAAGAGTAAATGTGTGTCATAATATGTGAAACAGAATTCAAATAACTAGGTGTAGAAGCTATATACAGAGTAAATGATGGTCATTCTAACACACATTTCTAGACTCTTGAAATCCTTGTTACTTCATTAATGAAACATTTTTCCTGATTTCCCCAACTGAAAATAATCTCTCCCTTATAGAACTCTCATATCATTTTATTTTACCACTTCTGTCCATCTCTTCTTCTGATTTGCTTTATTTCCTCTTCTCATTTTTAATCTCCTTGAACCATAAAGATTTATTAAGTTGTATACTCAAGAGTGCCCAGCACAATATCTTAACTGTTTGTCAAATTGTCAAAATGATTATCCCTATAATTGGAAACCCCATAGTAATCTTTGCTTTATTTAACTCCTATTGTACCTATTATCTATAATAGCACAATTAAGCTGTCATAATCTCTAAATTTATACTGTTATGTTCTCTAATTGCTTTACATATGGCTTAACAGTGATATGAAACTGTTTAGCTAAAGAGGAAAATCAGCTGCTCCTCTGACTCCTGTGGCTAGATCCCCATTCTCATCTCTTCCCTTCAGGAAAAAATCCTGTCCTTGAAAAAATCACTGCTTTCCTGAGATTCTGGGACTGGGGAGATAAGGCTATTTAAATTTCTTCTGAAGAGACCAAAGGCAAAGAGTTGCATAAGATCCCTACATCCTGAAAAAGCTTCCTCTTCTTCCCACCATACTTTTGATTCATTTGTGATCAGTGAAATATTTGATCCAATCTCTGCTTAGAGGGGATTTAATAACTAATCAGTAAGAACTTCTTTAGTTTATTTACCTATTTTTGAGTCTTCAGTGCTTAGAATGGTGCCCAAAGGCTTAATTGTTGGTTTTGATTGATTGATGTTGCCCAAAGAATTCCTGCCAGTACAGGTTTTTCTTTCTTTCTCTGGGTAGCTGAATTTAGTCTTCTTTTTGGCTGCCTTTGAGCAAATTAAATGCACAGTCTTTACCTGTGGGTAGAAAGACATGCAAAAATAAACTTTAGAAAAGTAGAAACAAACTTTAGTTTGAAAACCTACTCCTTAGAAGAAGAGGTAGAAGAGGAATGTTACCTTTGTTGCTCTTGGCTAACAGGATACCTATATTTTTTCTCTCCACATAGCTTTTTTTCCAACATCTCAGCCAATCTGGCACCAAGTGACAGTGGTAATAACAGCAACAGCAACTAGAGTGCTTCAAGTTTCTTATCCTCTTTCTTTTTAACCTTCCTTCTTTATGAAATTTAAAATATGGCTTACATTTTTCTCTTCTTCCTATCTCCTGTCCACATACTAGGGAACTTAAATATACAAATCTCTCAACATCCTAATTACTCAACCTACTCACTTCCCATGGGCTACTCTTCTACCCCACTCAAACCATAATCACACACAGAGAGATCTTGATCTTTCTGTCACTGACAAATATACTACTTCTCTCAAAAATTCTAAAATCTCCTTATCTGACCATAAATTATTGGCTTTTTATTTCTCCCTTTGCTTTCCCTTAAAACACCTACTTTTTGTCTGCACTGTACCCTTAACCTCTCAATTCTCTCTCAGGCAATCTCCCCTGTGCTAACCATCCTCTCCTTTTTTCCCCATCTTGATCTATTCATTAACCAATTCAATTCTGCTCTGTCTTCTCTTTAATCCTATCCCCTTTATATAACCAATCAACACCTAACCAAGCCCCAACTTTGAATAATTCCCACTATCTCCTTCCTTCATTCTTACATATATTATGTTGAACAAAGATGGAGAAAATCTTGCAAGCATTCTGACTGAGTTCACTTTAGATTTGTCTGCAGTGAGTGCCTCTACTATTGCTATTCCCATTCTCTTAACTCCTTTACATATGGCTTCTTAACCTTATTATTCCGTCAAAACTGCTTTTTTCCAAAATTACTAATGATCTCTTAGTTGCCAAATACAATTTGTACCATAGCACATGCAATATAAACAATTATTGGGGCAGCTAGGTGGCACAGTGGATAGAGCACCAGCCCTGAATTCAGGAGGACCCGAGTTCAAATCTGGTCTCAGACACTTAACATTTCCTAGCTGTGTGACCCTGGGCAACTCACTTAACCCCAGTCTCAAAAAAAAAAAAAAAAAAAAAAAAAAAAAGGAATTATTATTTCCACATTGGTAATAAACTTGAATAAAGTTGACTTATCCATTGATGTAACACAAAATATTCCATAAGTTATACCCCTTTAAGAAAATTGATTGCACTAAAATTCTCCTATTCAAACCAAATGGAAGGTGTTTCTGATTTAGTTTCAGTAATTAATAGAATAACAGCTAGGTGCCACAAACACTTGTATCAGTTCCAAATTATTCTTGCATCATTTTGAAACCTTTAAGGACCTCATTTAAATAGGCATCTATATCTAGTAGATGACTAGACCAAATACTCATTTACTACATTATTTAGCATATAGAAGAGATTATAATTCAAGATTGAATAGTTCAAATCTTACTACATTTTATTATAGTAGCTCAGATGTATTCCAGCCTTAGTCCATGGGAAGATGATATAACACCATGTTTGCATTTTTGTTTCACAAATTCTTTTGATCTTTGTCTAATTATTCTCATGTTATTCAGAAAGAATGTAAGCTACTTCAGGGATTTAATGTTACATATAACTATATAAACATCAGCAGGCATATGACAAGCCTATATATTAATTTATCTAATTGTTTGGGATATGGAATAACCACACAGCAAGATTTTAGTCTTGTATTGTTCCTTTGTCTTCTATTGACCATTCGCTCAGATTATAGAAATTAGCTATACTCAACACATTTATGGCAGGATAAAGCATCTTTAGTTTTGTTTGACTCAATAAGAGTCATAGTTGACAACCAACAATGCAGTAACAATTCCACGTTGTAGCTAGATTTCAGTAATAGCCAGGTGGGAAACATTCCTGTTCAGAAGTAGCATAATGGGGAAACTGATCCTGAAGGTTCCCACTTTAGGCTAGGCCAAAGACTTCTCAGCTTTTTCCCAGATACAAACTTCTATCTCATGAGGATTACATTGCCTCTGAGTACCTTGTGGCATTTCCCTCAAATAGTACATTACCAACTTAGTGATCCATCAGACAATTATGCCTGAATTCAAAACTCAAAACATTATCAGTTGTATCAGAGCTTTTACCTCAAATGGCAAGTTTCACCAATCACAGCTTAAGGTTGCAAATATTTATTTTTCCTCTCATGGAGTTGCAATCAGCAATAAAGTTTACCAGGACTCAAAACATATGTAAGAAATTTCACTTAACATTCTTCATTGGTTTTCTTTTCTTTTTCAAGTTTAAATTTGTTCTGTTGTAAAGAGCAATCATTAGAAAGCATTTCTATATTATACATAAACTTTTAAATCCTCAGCAAGCCAAGTTCATTATTTAGTAACTCCACAACCAAAACTAGCTTATTTCCCAGAGCCAATGATCTTGCCCACACAACTGGTTTCCAGGAACCTGGCAAGTTTACGAAAAGAGGGGAATCAACTGAGAAGGATTGAGCCTGATACCTCTCTTTCCTGTCCATCCTATCTACCCTTAGAGCTACTGTATGCTGTAGGCTATGTTCTTTGATATCCCCATCCCCATCCCCATCCCCAAGCAAGATAGAATAAACTAACCTTGCTACACACCTTCAAACCCCAAGGCAGACTGCTCTGAATAAGCAGAACCATTCCAGATAAGGCTTTCACCTCATCCCCTCCTTTCTTCAGACAATACTCGATTATCAATTTTAGGTTTTAACATTATGGCAGTAGCCCAGAATAACTTAGTTAAAACACTCTTACACTTTCATAAATTATACCAAATAGTTGTAAATTTAATAAATGTAACTCCCTCTTAACTACAGGCAAAGATAGAAATATCCAGTAATGGCATTTTCAAAACAGTATAAAACAACATTAGCAAGGCAAATAGTATAACTGGTTTTAAACAATTTTTCCTCTATCTTTTAGTTTCTTTTGTCATATCTAATAACATCCAAGTTTTAAAAAGCTACTTGACATAAGTGATATAAAAGTTTACTAATTTGCACAATATAAAAAATTTAGAAAACAAATCATAAACAATATATTTGAAATTTGAAACAAGCCCATTACTAAAAAGGTGACTTCAATCCAGTTGAATGCATTTCCAAATTATACAGAAAATCAGGCATCTTATCACCAATAGCATTGTATGCTGATAACATCCAAAATCCCATATAAAGTTATTAAATATGATATCAAAAAGTAATCACATCTATTTAAGGAACTAATAATAACATTTACAGTATTTGCTCTGTGCCAGACATTGTACTAGGCATTTAACAGTCATGTGAAGTGAACTGAGATGCTGAAAGTCACCCAGTAAACAAGTTTCAGATCCATGCTTCTTCCCAATTTATCTTATTGCCAAGTAGTGTAATAATTCTGACTTAAACATCAAATTTGGAAAGACATATATCACTTAAAATGAGACAAGATTGAATTCAGTTATACTTTATCTGTGTTCCAAATGGTTTTACACAGAATCTTGGGTAATGATTTTAATATTTTAATAATATAGCATGTTTTATACAAATGCTCTTCATTTCAAACATTATGCTATATTGTAGGGTCCACTATTTCCAGCCAATCCACTGCCAAAGATAATAAAAGTGGCAATCTGATATAAGGATTTGATCTGCCTCATTATCACATTTAAGAGCACATTTTAATTTAGTTCAAATCTGGGTTCACAATCTCAGAATCTATATTATCAATTTATTCATAGCTCTCTCTAAATTCTTCTTATATACTTCCAACTCAAGCAGCAGTTTTTATTATAGTTCCCACTAAAATAAACACATGACATTTCACACAACCTTCCCTCTTAAAAAAAGCCAAAACTTTCTCTACCCTTTCTGTCAACATACTTAAATTATCTTTCATAAAAAGATCCACACTTTCCTTATTACTTTTAGATTCTTCCCTTATGCCATCTATTATTTTATTTTCTCCATATATTTTCCTTTAAAATGTTAATATGCAGTGGTAAATAAAACAACCTATTAATAAAGAATTTAATACATAAGGTACAAATATTGGTTATTAACTGTTGAATTAATCATTAACATTTGTAATTTACTAAGAAATAGAAACACCAAAAATTCTTTAAGATGCTGTTAGCTCTTACAAAAATCTCTGAAGTTTACAAAATTTACTTTACTCAAGTAATGGTCAGATTAGATTCCATATTATTCATAGAATTATTATTCTATAATTATTCATATTATTTATATATTCATAAAAGCAGAAACAAAGCATTTTCACGTTACTTTCAGAAATAAGCTCCTCTTGTATGGATAAACGAGCAAGACATTTCTTGAGGTTCAAATACAGAAAGCTATGATAAAATAAAGAGGAGTCTCACATTTTATAGCAAGATTTTCAATTTCACAATATATACCAATTCCAAAAAATTACATTGATCAATGCTTAATTTTAATTTGTATGATTCCCTAAATACCAAACTAGATATTCCAGTTAAACTCAGTTACTTTTGGTTGTGTCCTGATTCACAAAGACTTTCCCCCTTTTCATGAATCAAGTGAGGATTAAGTGCCAGTCCAATCCTAAAGTTTAAGGTTTGAAACTTTCACCAACACAGCCCTCAAACCTGTCTTTCTATAATGATTTTCTCTAGCTATAAAACAATAAGGTAGTCATCGTGAGGGGAATGAGAGGAAATAGGAAAAGGAAAGGGGGGAGGTGGAAAGAGCTTGACCATGGTTCAGAAATGTAGTAAACACAATCTTTCTAAAAATCTAAGTTGGTTAACAAGACACAGAGACATAAGTAAAGACACAAGAATACAAACAACTTAGCAGTGCTAAAAATTTTTTTTGCTAGTTTAGGCTTTAGATCTATAAATCAAGTTAAAATGAACATTTTTGCCAATCAAAAAAATACCTACAGGTTTTAAGGCCATATAGTTGTGAAATTTGCTTTGACCCATGGAGGAACAAAGCCATCTTTGGACACATTAGTACCTATGAGGAACACATAGACAGAAAGAAACAAAGACAACCCTAAACTTTTTTATTTCCAATTCATAACATATGTTTAGATATTGCATTTTTTTATTTATTTCAGAAGAATGTGGCTTCTTTGACTGCATCACCTCAACAATCACCTTGGAAATAGGAGGCTCCCATTTCCCAAAACCTAGCCCCCTTCAGCCATCCCAAAGGCCATATAACCTATAATAGGGCTCCTCCCAAATCCCTCTTTGGCCAAATCTTCCAACCTAGGAATAACTAAATCTAATTTTGTCCTAGAAAAGATTATCTTTATTTAAACATCCAACCCATTAATCCAAACTGGATTCTCAATTCTGCATCAATTGGGATAATATCCTTAACCAAATAAGGCTTACCTTTATAAGAAAGTAGACAACCTGCTTTCTGACTTGTAATGAGAAATTCAAGTGAAAGAGAAGGGAATTCAGCATATTAATGAAGAAATGAAACTCCCCATACAAGATGCGAGTGTCTAGCCCTAGATTTGGATCCTGGGTGCCAGTCACTTTCTCTCATTATACATAATCCATCATTCCCATTGTTTGTTAATAGGCAATCACAACATACAAGACTTGTATGAAAACCAGGTTTATTACAAGAGAAATGAACATGCAAGGGGACACCAAAGGGATCACCGTCTTTACAAAATTTTGTATGTTTATGACAGCACAACAATAGAAGGAGGAGAAAACAGGAAAGAGCATGGCATGAGTGGGAAAGATATAGTAAGCCTTTCTAAAGGGGAAGAGCAAGACCATAGCAAAAGCCCATTCTTCTCTCTTGGCAATCACGAGACTATGAAGATAGAAAGGTCTGATTATTGGCAAAGGAACCCAAGTTCACCTAGCTGTCACCTGTCTTGCCTGCTAAGGGATACAAGGAGTCCATTTTAGGGGGCAACAACAAATTATGTCAACTCAGGAGGAGCTTTGTCCTTGACACACGGCTTCCTTCATGCTCTGGGTCCAGAGTTTCTGGAAAATATGGCAACTTAAAAGACAAGTTCAGGGGATCCTCTCAACAATTCTTAACAATCTTTATTCTCTTGGACTTTTCTGTAGCCTTTGATGCTGCTAATCAGTTTCTCTGCTAATAACTTCTCTCCCAGTGTTTCTTCTATCTCTCTGACTTCTTTTTCTTCTCTGCTGAATCCTCCTCCAGATTACACCCTTTAACCAAAGTTAAAGGCTGTGTTTAAACTCTTCTACTTCTATACTCCTTCAGTTAGTCTATATTCCTTCAATTAGTGTGCTTATCAGCAGTATTTTTGTGCTGATTCTCAAATCTACTTTGCCCCAGCCTCTCTGCTCTTCCAATCTCACATGTCCAACAGACCTCTTTAACTGGATATCTAGTCCACATTGTAAATTCAACTTGTTTAAATGACTAATTATCTTTACCTCTCAACTTCCCCCCCATCTCCCCTATTATTAAAGAAGGCAACATTATCCTCCTAATCCTTCAGACTCATCATCTAGAAGTCATCCTAGATTCTTCATATCCCTCTTATTCATGCTGTTGCCAAGGGCCTTGTCAGTTTCACCTTTGCAGCATCCCTTTTCTCCTCTGATACTACTATCTCTCTAGAGTAGATCCTCATCACTCAGGCTTGGACTGTTAAAATAATCTATTAGTGGGTCTGCCTGCCTCTAGTCTCTCCCTACTCCAACTTATCCTCCGTTCAGATTCATCATAAGGTGATTTTTCTAAAGCACAGGTACTGATCATGTCATTCCCCTTCCCCCCCCCCACTAAATAAACTCTATTGGCTCCCTGTCACCCCTAGCATCAAATAAAGAATGCTCTATTTGGTATTCAAAGCTCTTTATAACACAGTCTCCTACCTTTCTAGTCTGTTTGTATCCTACTTCCCCCCACATACTCTAATTTAAAGACATTGGCCTCTTGGCTGTTCTTTAAAGAAGGCCCTCCATCTCTTGCCTCGGGGCATGCTCTCTCACTATGCCCCATACCTGAAATGCTTTTCCACCTCTACTATGAAAACTGACTTCCCTGGCTTCCAAGACTCAACTAAAATTCCTTCTTTTACAGGAAGCCCCTATTCGTAGCCCCTCTTGCTTATAGTGCCTTTCCTTTAAATTTTCTATTTATCTTGTGTATAACTTTGTATATATGTATTTGCATGTCATCTTCTCTGTTATACTGTAAGTTCCTTAAGAGCAAAACTGGCTTTTGCCTTTTTTTGTATACCTACTGTTTAACACAGTTATTTGTACATAGTGAGCACTTAATAAATAAATGTTTGTTGATTGATTATTACTTTAACTGACTGGCATCACTGATCATGAAGGTTCTGTCATCACAGTTGAAAACAGAGCACAAAGCTGTAGTTTCATTTTCTCACAAACTACAGTTGGTTTCTTTCTGATAATTTAGCCGCATTTCCTTTCCATGATATATTGCCCATAGAAAGAATCATCTGCTTTTTCCTTCTTTCCTTAAGTAGAACAAAGATTGAGATTTTAATCATAGTCTCACTGCCATCTAAGGATCAAGTAAATAAACCTCAATCATATGTGTGTGACCTATTTTTAAAACTAGATTGTAAGTATCTATGCCAAGCACATATATAACAAGTCTTACAAAAACAATCTATGAATAAAAATGTCATGTTGGTTTAAAATGAATTACTAAATGGCATATATTTGATGAATTTTATTTTTTTATAAAGATTTACTGGTTCATAGAATCAGTTTTAGAGCTGAAAGTCAAGTCAGAAAGCATTTACTAAGCATCTACTGTGTACCCAGACTTAGCTGCTTATTTTACAGATAAGAAGCTGAGGCCCACAGTGATTAAATTATTGTCCAAGATCATGCAGGTAGTAACAGAAACAGGATTTTACTCTTGGTTTTCTAACTCTAAAATCAGTGATCTTTCCATTATGTCAAATTTTCGACTAATATATTAAATGCAGATAAAACATCACTCAAGGAGATAAGTAATGGCATTTAATACTATCAATTCTGATTTTTCCAAAGAGGTGATTTAATTCTTTTCTTAAGAAGTTCACAACTTTTAGACCCTTTTTTAACCAAAGACTAGATAAATCATATTTTTAAAACACCAAGTATAATATGAAAAATTAAATTCTATACTAGAAACATTGTTAAAGATACTTTTAGAAGTTCATATCATTAATCTTTACAATTAAAATCCTTTAATATCTTAACTTGCAATAATTATTGCTACATCCTTTGGTTGGATCAGAGAGTTAGAGATAAAAGGGAATGTATTGGTGTGGCTTTTTAGGCATACTTTAAATATGTGAAATTTAAAGTAGAAAAATGCATTTTATCTTACAGGAAGCATTTCAGTTCTCCCTACTATTTTGTACCTTATAATTGGGGTTCTCCGAGAAACTGCTGTGAGATTACCTGGAGGCCAGTTGTCTTATACTGTTGGAGCTGCTCTACAAGCCTTGAAAGGAATATTGTCATCTCCCTTGGCTCGAGCAGAGAAGAGTCACACTGCTTGGACTGACCTTCTTCGAAGTGCTTTAACAACAATCCTAGACTGCTGGGATCCAGGTAATTAAGGCTTTGTCATTAAACAAAACTTTTGCCCAGTTTTCTTTTTAAGATAATCTATTACATAATTCACTGTGACTCTTAAATTTATTAAAATTATAACAAATTCTGAAATTTTTCATATAACTGTCTATATTTCTTGGATATGTATTCCATAGGATAGCCACATGTAGGTAGGGAGCTAAGAACATAATTATCCGCATGTTACTTTAATCCTTAACCTTTACAGGAACTAAATGTCATGCAGTCTTGTGTTGAGGAGCAGCTGAGTAGGTTTAATAAAAATAGAAGCATTATCCAGCATGACTGATTAATCACTGTCCATCAGGGTTCAGTTTACTTTTTTTTCTTTGGTGGTTTTCATTTGCAGCTGTTTAAGCATTTTTTTTAAGCTCTTAAGTATATTAGAAAATTGTCCCTGCTCTAGCATTGCCATATAAAATTCAGAGTTCACTCCATCCCATTATCATCTTATATAGCATTTATCGAAGCTAGCTCCCTCTCACTGAAGTCAGGTTACATTATTGTTCTATTCTTCTACCTAAGTATCCCATTCTGCATTCTGAAGTTAATAGAATGGCATTAAGTATAATAACTTTCCAACCAAAAAATAAATTTTGCTTTGCTTTAAAAATGAAAGTTTCTGTTGGATATAACTTATTGACTTGATATTTGAGTTTTGGTTCCAGACTATTCAGCTAAACTGGTTACTTTTCAAGTATTGATACTTATGAAGTCTATGTTACTTAGTCTACTTTAGTTATATGGTATTTTGCTTTCTTTTAAATAGTTAAATTGCTTAAAGTCCTGCTTTAAAGAAATAATTTTTCTAACCATTCAAAAGTGTTTTAAAATCTTAAATCCAGTACTAAAATTCAATTTTTTCATTTAAATAAAAATGTTATTAATACAATTTAAAAGAGAATGACTCCATGATTATACAGTAACTGCACAACCATATTTTTAAACTCATTATGGGTAATACCCACATTCATATTATTTTTAGTGAAGATTTCAAATGGGAAAAGAATGTATGAGTAGGAATAAAAGCACATGAGTAATTTCTTCAGCAGCAACATTAAAAAATTATTCATTAATTGTACTAAATGACACTAGGCTAGATGCTAAGTTTTACAAAATATAGATTAGAGAAAGTCCCTGTCCCAGAAAATCTTCTAGGTTTTGTAAAAATCATTTTTATTGAAAGTCAGTGGATAGGTAGGGGGGGGGGAAGCTAGAATCATTTAAGGAAGACTGACTGACTGACAGTAAGTTTTTGATTTTCATAGATTGATGGAGGCGAAAACCACAAAGTGGGTTTTACTCCTGCTTTGACATCAGGTTCTCCAAAAACAGTAAAACAGGCAACTTCTTTGACTAGAATCAATCTATATCATCTATGAATTCACCCAACAAAGGATTGATCGTAACACGGTATTTACTCAGTCATGTGTCTTTTTGTCCCTAGCCTAATAGTAGCAAAATTAGTTACATCTGACTCTCATTTTTACATGGGGCATGTTGCTCTTTTGTGCAGTATATCCTGTACTTTTTTATCAGCTATCCAGAAAAACTGTGATAGGGGGCATAGTCAGAGTAATATAGATTAATATATATTTCAATTTATTTTATGTCTTGTTTTTTTTCTCTTAAATTTAATTGCATTTTCCTTTGAAATTTTTATCATATCCAAGTATAGATAAGAGAACTATTAATCTTTCTCCAGTTTCTAACAACTTCAGATGACAAATAAATTGCTTTTATGGCTCTACCTGAACATTATTTAAAGTGTCAAAAATAATATTTTTACATTTTTGTTCTTCATTTGTTAAGATAGTAAATGCTTTGTCAGGACCACAAATTATTCTAGAAATATGGGCCAAAAACCCACAAGTTTTAGAATGGTCCTATTCATCTGTCTTTAAGAAAATCAGACTGTTGTAACATGCTGCAGAACTTTAAAATGTCATATTAAACTAACCTGCATACTATAAAAAGGTATACTGTTGTTGCCATTGACATTGCTGACTCAATAAAGGCACTAGTGCCTTAAAGAGATTTTGCACTCATCCCAGAAGTAGGAGAAGGGAAGGGCATAGGAGTTTTAGAAAAGGGATAGTAGGATAAAAAAAAATTCTGATAGAACTTCATCTCCTTAAGAGTGAAAAAACATATAGACTAGTTCACTAGGATATAGTCATAGTCATATAATTAAGAGTTATAAGCTAACTAAAAAATCATTCAGTTCCACCTGTATCCAAAGTACAAATCCTCTCTACAGTGTTCCTACTATAAATTTATTTGGACTTTTTTTTTTTTTTTTTAAGACATCCAGAGATGGAAATTCACTAGTTTTTCTTTCTCTCTCTTTGTCCAGACAAACCTAATTCATATGAATGGGTTGGGGTGATTTTTTTATTATTATTATTATTTTGATTTTTGGCGTTTTGTTTGTTTATTTGAGTGATTGTTTTTACTGTATATTGAATCAAAATCTGATTACCTCTTATCTCCATGAACTGGTCCTAGTTCTGCCCTCTGGAACAATCACAATGAGATTACTCTTTCAATATGACAGTCCTGTAAATATTGAAGATAGCCTATCTTGGTCTCTCTAAAGTATATTCTTGTCTCAATTCTGGACATGTTCCTACCTATTAATTTCCCTATCTATATGTGACATATAAAATGGAACACAATATTCCAGATATGGTTTGGCCAAGGCAGAATACCGTAAGACTATCACCTTTTTTTTTTAAATCATCAAAAAACTGCCCTCTCTCCCTTCTTTCCCCACCCCCTCATTGAGAAAAGAAGAAAAACAAAATCCCTGTTATAAATTTTCTATAATTAAGCAAAACAAATTTCTTCATCTGTCCATGCCCTCCAAAAAAGATGTCTTATTCTGTATTATTTAATCACTTCATTTCAAACAGAAGATGGGTAGCATTTTGTTCATCATTAGTCTTCTGAAACCCTAATTAGTCATTATCCTGATAAAAGTTCCTAATGCCTTCAAAGTTGTATGTCTTGACCATATTGGTGTCATTTTATAAATTGTTCTCCTGGTTCATACAGGTCTTCCTAGGTTTCCTTGAAACCATCTCCATCATTTGTCACAGCAGAATATTATTCCATTAATTTAATATCCATAATGTAGACAGCTGTCCCCAGTATTTGGGCACCCCCTTCAGTTTTTCAATTCTATACCATTTCAAAAGGAGCAATGAGCACTTTAGTATATCATTATTTTGATTTTGTTTTGCTTCCTTAATTCTATTCTCACTTTAATTTTCCCTTCTTCTCTCCTTCCTGTTTCCCTACTGAGTAAAATATATTTCTGTACTCAACTGTGTGTATCTATATATTTTTGTGTATTCTTCCCTTCTTTAACTAGTTCAGATAAGAATCAGGTTGGAATCAGCCATGTCCCCCAACCATTTCCTCCTTAGATTATATTTGTACACCTTAATTACATATCATAAACCATTCCTTGTTCTCCTACCTTGCTTATGCCATTACCTTCCATGTCTAATTCATATACCTATTTTGACCTTATCTTGGTATATAATGTAAGATGTTGGTCTATATCTAGTTTTTGTCATACTAATTAGTCCAATTATTTGTCTCTCTTTCATCCATTTGCCCTATCAGTTGTTTTTGCTATGAAATACTGTTTTCTTTTGTTTTTTCAGTCTTTTGACTTTGTTTTCTTCTTGTTGAAAAAGTCTTTAGCTTCTCTTTGATCCATTTTGATTTTCAGAAAGTTTATTGCTTCGGTCAGGTTTGGCACTTCTTATGCCTAGCTATTCCTTTTCCATTTTTTCCCTCATAGGTCTCCTTTCTTTTTCAGTTTTTTTCCCACTCTAATTATGACTTTGGTTATTTCTTTAAAAACAAAACAAAACAAAACAAAAAAAACCACACACATTTTAAACTTTTTTTTTTTAATTTTTCATCTCTTCTAAGATTTCTAGTTAAATATGTATGTATGTACTTGTAAATATTTAGAGGTCATTTTCTTCTTCTGGGTTTTGTGTCTTAAGTATCCCAGTCACTTTAATAGCTTTTTTTTACATTGGGATTCTTTTTTGGTTTGTTCATCCTTCCAGTTTGCTTCCTGATTTGAGTCTTGCTATCTGGAATGGTCCTACCATAGTTTTCTAGGGGTATTAGGTATTGAGTTATTCTCGTAAACTTTAATACTCCTAGAATAGTCTGATACAAGGCAGAGTCTGATTGTTGCCCTTGTAATCTGGGTTCTCCAAAAGCTTCTGACCTGAGTTTGAGCCTGAGCAGCAGCGCTCTTTGCTCACTGTGTTTGTCAGACTCAGCTTGTCAACCATCTAAAAAGCTCTCCTGACAGAAATACAGACTTTGCTTTGATCTGAGTTCCTGTCCTCGTTATTCCTCTTCAGACTTTAAGCTAGAATCTGGAACTGAGACCCTGTTCTGCTTTCCAGGGGTTCAAGCCATACAGTTGCTGCTTATGACTTAACCCACTCCTTGCTTAGTTCATGGAGACTGTTCCTTTCCCTAGAATACCATTTCAAAGCACAAGTTCATTTGTCAGTCCTTTTTGAATCTGTATCTGAAACCTGGATAATGTACAAAAAGAGTGCCAGTTGGTACTTATTCCTGTACCCTACACACTATTGTGCTGAAACTAGGATCTCAGAACCTGCTGGTCAACCAATCCCTGCACCTAATAAGATCTTCATCCTTGGTGTCCACACACTTCTTGGTCTCCCTCTGTCAAACTTGGGGCTGAGAAATGACTCACTGTGTTTTTTGTCTTGAATTTTCCAAGGATGATTTTAATCTGGTGCATTTTTTAGATCTGTTTAGTGAATGAAGGACAAGGGGTTGTTGGTTTTTATTCTCGGTGAAGTAGACCTCTGTGAGGCCTCTTTTCTTAGATAATAGTTCTGAGATGGCTTTTCAAGAGTCCATTAATAAAATGGCATCTGAAGTGAGGGGAAGGGCCTCACATCCAAAGAAAACTTCAGCCTCTCTGACAAGTTTAAAAAACAGAAAGTTTTCCTTAAAACTCTTTACCTTTCTATCTTACAGAAAGACTTTACAATTAGTCTACACCTACTTGTTAATAACAGTCATAACAGAAGCTCAAAAAGTATGTGGCTTCTACAGATCACTGGAGCAGATTCTTTATCCTTCTATACCTCTTAGAGTTGCACTCCTCTATTGTGTCCCCACCTAACTTAACTATTCCTGCTGACAGCTGACTTTTGTGGCATCTGTAATCTGAAAAGCTTAGTAGTTACAGCTGTTGAGACCATCAGAAACCTTTTGTCTTTAACTCCTGATCTGTCATCTCTCAAGTATAAGTAATCTAAATTAGAAGATGCCAAACCCCTAATTGCCACAAATGAACCAGAAGGCTTAATTAGCAGCTGGCTTTCTAGGCTTCTCCTTCTTTTGAGAAGGCCAGACTTGATGACCCCTGAAGTCTCTTCTAGATCCCTAAGTTGATATGTCAACCCTACCAGGAAAATTTCAAGTTCCTCTTTTGTTCCCTGTTCACTAATGATATAATAAAAGCAGCTTAAAATTAGCTTATTTTCATCATTTTAAGAGATGTTTTATGTATTTCCTGAAGGAAGTAATAAACCACAGATCACTGAGATTAGGACAATCTTAGGAAAGTTACCTTAAACTGTCTGCTTCGGTTTCCTCATCCGCATATTGGGAATAATGGTAGCACATACCTCATAAGATTGTTGTGAAGATAAAATGACATAATATTTATAAAGAACTTTGCAACCTGAAGTTCAGTTGCTATAGAAATGTTAGTAATTATCAGAATAGCATCTTTTTATTCATAACATTTAATTTTTACTTTGTATATGCTTTTATATCATATTACTAGGTCTAGCATAACTTTTTTATAGTAAACATTTCTGCATAATATTACTTTATAATAAACCATATCTAACAATTTATTAGAATATGAAAATTAAGTATGACATAAATTGAAGTGCAAAAAGGTTTTACTTTTGCTTCTATTCTAAATACCTTAGGAAAGAGCCCCAAATGACTTATGTATATATTACTGCTTTAAGGTTTTTTTGGCTAATGACATATGTCATTGTATGTCTCCAATTTTCAATTTTAAAGATTGTTGTTCACTTGTTTCAGTTGTGTTGGGCTATTGACCCTATTTGGGATTGGGGAGGAGGAGTTTTTGGCAAAGTGGTTTGCCATTTCTTTCTCTAGCTCATTTTACAGATGAGGAAACTGAGGCAAGCAGGGGGCTTAATGACTTGCCTAGGGTCACACATCAAATAAATGTCTGAGGCCACATTTGAACTCACGAAAATAAGTCTTCCACTCTATCCATTGCTCTCTAGCTGCCTAACTTTTACCTTTTAATTCCATGCATCCAGCAAAAATTTTAGTCCCAACAATTCATAGTTATCTACAATAGAATGCAATTTCCATAGGGTTGGTTTCCTGGTTTTTCTCCACTTGGGAAATTAAATTGAACCTAGTAGTACTTTTTTTTCTTTTACATTATACATATTATTACTTGTAATAACAATTTTGATATGTATTGTTTTTTTCCTTTTTTAAATTTGACATTTTTCCCCAATTACATGTAAAAACAATTTTAACATTTAACATTAAAATTTTTGAGTTCCTTTTCAACAATAAAGTGATTCAGGCCAATTCCAATGGACTTGTGATATAGAAAGCCATCTCCATCCAGAAAGACCATGGGAACTGAATGTGAATCACAACATGGTATTTGCAGCTTTTTTATTGTTGCTTGCTTGCTTTTTTTTTTCTTTTTTTCTCATTTTTTTCCTTTTTGCTCTGATTTTTCTTGTGCAGCATGATACATGTAGAAAATATGTATAGAAGAATTGCACACGTTTAACATATATTGGATTGCTTGCTGTCAGGGAGGAAAGGGAAGGAGAAAAACTTGGAACACAGGGTTTTACAACAGTAAATGTTGAAAAATATCTTTGCATGTATTTTGAAAATTAATAGCTATTATTAAAAATTTTAAAAATTTAACATATGAAAAATAAAAAAATTCTATTTGAGTTCCAGATTCTTTTTCCTCCTTCTCTCCCCTCCCCTTGAGAAGAAAAGCAATTTGATAAAAATTATATAGTTATGCAAAACATATTTCCACATTAGCCATGTTACAAAAGAAAGCACAGACCAAAAAACCCAAAGAAAAAATTTTAAAATATGCTTCAATCTACACTCAGATTTCATCAGTTATTTCTCTAGAGATAGATTTTTCATCATAAGTCCTTCAAAGCTGTTTTTGGATCATTGTATTGCTGAGAATAGCAAAGTCATTCACAGCTAATCATCGCACAGTATTGCAGTACTTTTCAAGAAAACTATTAAAACTGAATAATTTACACATCTTAATCTGCAACATGGCAAGTGTTTTTGATTGTCAATCTGTCTATCTGTCTCTCTCTCTCACACACATACACACACACACACAGCCTTGTGTCTTTCCAACATGTGTGTAGTATGCACAGGAAAAGGGCAAGTGAATTCTCATGTCACTGGTTCATTTTGAAGCACCAGATAAGGAAGAAAGGTAAAAGAAGGGGACAGGAGTGGGGGGGAGTGTGAGATTAGGAAAAAGAAGATTCAATCCCAACTCAACTACTTTCTGCTCATGACCTTAATCAAGTCACTGAACTTGAGAGCTTTGGTTTCCTAATCTATAAAAGATGAAGGGTTTGGACAAGGTGGTTTTTGTGGCCCCTTCTGACCCTCAGAAGTCTAGAATTTGGTGTTCAGAGTTTGTCTCTAATGGATCATTTCTCTTTAGTAGATGGAATACAGCAAGAGTTTGATGAAATCAGCCTGCTTACTGCCGTAACAGTATTTATCTTGTCTACAAGTCCAGAAGTGACCACCATCCAGTGCCTGCAGGAACGTTGTATACAGAAGTTTAAAGCTGCTCTTGAGTTAAAAGACCCAGTAGTAAGTTTACTTGATCACAGCTAATGATGTTAAGCTCCCATAATTTTCTTTTCCAGTCTACTACTTTTCAGCCTTCCTCCTCTAAGAGACCAGATTTTTCACTGATTTACATATTCCTTCTGATGGTACATATCACATCCACCTGTGCCTGCTCATGCTACCCTACCTCTCATGCATGTTCTCCCTCAGAAGTGCTTTCTCTCTTCTATGCCTCCTTCCCCTGACAATTCCACAACTACTCGGAGACTTTCCAATCTTGATTGTTGACACATTTCAGGAACTCATAATCATCTTCAGGTTGGAGCACCACTTACATTTATGAAAGATGCTGCGTGATGCAATAAAAAGACTGACTAGAATCAGAAAACAGGTTCAAATCTCACTTACACCATGGACAAGTCTCAGCCTTCTTAGATCCCAATTTCTTCATCCATAAAATAAAGGGACGACCTCATGGGTCCCTTCCCTCTCGAGCTATGATCATGTGACCCTGGGACTTTTATTTATTGATTTTTGAATAATAAGACCAGTTAATTTCATCTAATAATTAGAAAGTCTTAGGGCTCAACTTTTGAAAAGTTTATTGTTTACCTATTTTTTAAATATGAACACTACACAACTTGAAATAAATTTGTTTCAAGATGATTACAAATGATCATTTGTGACTTACATTCAGACTTCACAGATAACTCAAGAAAGAATCGAGCTTACCTGTGAAATTGATTTCACAAATTCCATACAGAAGTCACTGTTGTTACAGATTTACTAAGCTTAAGCACCTTCTAATCATATGGAATTAATAAATTCTATTTCTAAAACAAAGGAACCATGGAGAAAGCACTGACCCTAAAGACTGAAAGACCTGAGTTCAGATTTGGCCTCAGGAACTTATTAGCTATATGACCCAGTTGCCTCAAAAAAAAAATTTTAAGAATCAATTCTAATTCTTAAGAAGAAATGTAAATTACACATCCCACCCTTAGGGTAGAGCTATTCAGTTATATACTCAAAAAAAGAAGTTTGTTTTTGTAGCCCATGCCCTCCTTTTACAATGAAACAGCTTTATAGTACTACTTTCAAGTAGATTGGCACAGCCAGTCAATTACAGCCCTTAAATCATAAGAGATCTGTGTTTTATAAAAATATGTAACGTGTTTTCTGACTACTATTTCTTGACATCTTCAAATCATAACTATTCTTAAATTTTAATTTAGTTTATTTTTGTTACATTTTAAATGCTAAGCTGTTTCCCTCCTTCTCTCCTTACCCACCACTAGATAAGACTACCATTTGACATATGTGTGTATGTATAAATGTAAAACTATATTATGCATGCTTCTTATCAGTTCTTTCTGTGGAGGTAGATAGCATTCTTCAGAATTCCTTTGTAGCTGATTTTATTATTCCTATTACACAAAAGAGCTTAATTATTCACAGTTACTTTCAAACAATATTATTGTTTTTATATAACATTCTCTTAGTTCTGCTCATTTCACTCCTCATTATTGCATGCAAGTCTTTCCATGTTTTTCTAAAATGAACATGCTCATTGTTTCTTACACACAGTATTATTTTATTACAATCGTATCAACAACTTGCATTCCCTAATTGGTGGGTATCCCCTCAATTGCCAGTTCTTTGCCACACAAAGGGAACTTCTATAAATATTTTCAAACATATCAGTTCTTTTCCTTTTTCCCTGATCACCTTGGGAAACATATCTTGTTCAATATGTGGTAGAGCTTGGACTTTGACTACTATAAATAAATTGAAAAAAAGATTTCAAAAATCAACATTGATTTCTAGGTTCTTGCACATCATATTTTCATGGTGACTTTTTTTAAACTACCACTCACAGTTCCCCTGTTGTTTGTAATACCTGTTTTCCTTTCATACTGTAATTGCCCATATGTTTTGTTCATTTAGGTACAAATAAAGTGCTATCAGCTACTGCTTTCCATTTTCCAGTATCCAAACCCAGCAGTGTCCTACCCTTACATCCATTCATTAGCATCATCTATTGTGAAAAAACTGCAAGAGACAGATAAAGTAAAACCTGAAGATGCTGCTGAGCTTCAGGCAATTCAAGAAGGTATCAAGGTCTTAGAAGCCCTAGTGGCGATTGCAGAAGAACAGCACCGTGAGTATCCCCAACAATCCCTACTTCTATGTATAATTATAATCTTTATTTTGATGTATTTTAAAACAATAGAAAACAGAAGTCACTTGGGTTATATTGTATCGCTTCCTTGTAATGTCATATTCAGTCCAGAAAACATTATATATTTACTCGGTTCAAGGTCATGTGCTAAGGTCTGAAGGGAATACAAAAAAGTAGCTCATAGGAGAGATTGGAAAATTGGAAAATCAGTGACATGAGAAAAGAGATGCAAAAGTAAATGTTCATTCTCTCCATGGAGAAAAATGTAGAAAAAGAGAACAGGACAAAGGACAGAACTGTCAAATGGAGTCAGAAATTGTGTTTATGAAACAAGGGGAAAAACAAGCATGGCACATGGGAAAGATCCTGGATTTCAACAATTATGATGATGATGATAATGATAACTAAAATAGAGAACCTTGAAGTTTGTAAAGCATTTTATATAAATTCTACCCAGAGTATGGTTTCCAACACCAGCTCAACCACAGTGACTATAGGCAAGCCACTTAGCCTCTGGGCCTTAGTTTCCTCATCTGTAAAATGGTGGTGTTGGAATTAGTTATTAAATTCTCTCTTCCAGATTTATTTCCATGATTCTTTGAGTCATAAGAAGCCAAGAAAGCTAGTGGGGGGAAGGGGGGAAGAGTATCAAGAAATAAGAGTTAGATTTTGCAGATGTTAAAAAATAAAGAATAAGAAAAAAGCATTAATTTATATTCAGGAAATTACTGGTGATCGTTGAGAAACTCTTCTGAAGGTATGGATAAAGAAGCTACATTGATGGGGAAAGAAGAGTAAGCAAATGGTGAGAAAGTAGAAGCAGCAGTGATAGTGCTTTCTGGATATTTGGCAGTAAAAGAGAAGGAAAATTAGCTAGCTGAAGACTAGAAGTTGGTTGAGTCATTATAAAGTTAAATATTAGGAATGTCATCCTGGCATCTACTGAAGTTTTTGGAGATTAGCTGAGGACAGAATAAGCGGTGATCTTGATATAAAAAGTCATTAAGGAAAGTGAAAAAATGTTCTTGGAATTTAGATAGTATCATCAGACCTTGTAGGCTTCCAAAGAGAAAACTGACCATGATAGTAATAAGTGATTGTGAGTCAGAGTAAGAGAGAAACAGGTGAAGTCTAGAATTGGCAGTGGGAAGGAAATATGATGCCAAACTTGGTCTCTGGTAATAGATGGCAGAAGGAACAATCTCTCTTGAAGAGATTTGCAAGAGAAGGAATGGGATCAGGAAAACTGAACAGTTACAGAAAAAGACAGAGACTAAAGAGTTTTGCTTACCATAAAAATAATTATATCTTAGGAATAGAATTTAGAGCTATTTTATTTTTCTCCCTTTAGGAATAAAAATGTACCCCCCAAAGAAAATTAATTTTATATAATATCATGTCATTATTAACATACATACTGTTCACTGAATGTAGGATTCCTGTTTTGTGTTCACATTTTACAGGTGCTCACTTGGTGGCTGGCATCCTCCCTATTCTTATTTCCTTTCTTTTGGATGAAAACACTCTGGGCTCAGCACCCATCACAATGAAAAATTTACATGACTTTGCTTTGCAGAATCTGATGCAGATTGGTCCCCAGTATTCATCAATTTTTAAAAATATTATGGCTTCTTCTCCCACAATGAAAGCCCGTCTTGAGGCAGCTATAAAAGGCAATCAGGAAAATATCAAAATCAAGACAACCCCTAAACATATCACGAAATCTGGAAAAAATTCAAGTATTCAGTTGAAGACCAATTTTCTTTAATGTCATCTTGAATTGCAAGCATCCTAATCATATACTTGATATTGGTTGGTGCCTTTTCATTTCCATTTGAGGATTAGAATAAGGTTTTAGGCACAAATACCTTTGGAAGTCTGATTTATTCTTTAAAGAATTTGATGAAGGACATTTTTGTTTTACATGACACTAACCTTTCAATTCAAGATAAACTCTAAAAAATGAAAGATGTATCATGAATTTTAATTGATAAGAATGCACAGAAGCTTTGTCAGAATCATTTTTAAGAATTTCAAGAAATCATGAATTTAAATTTATTCAGAATCTATGATTATTTTTTTTAGAAAATGAAATGTATTTCTTCTGACAATCCAAGCACATGTGATATATTTAATGCCATAATAGATATAGATTTAACTGTAGTTCAAATACCTACAGTTTATAATCTATCACAAATGGTAATCTTAAGTCCTGCCCCATTAAGTAAATAAATTAAATATTACTGGATTCCTTGAGCAAGATAAGTTATTGTAAAGCTACTTAATCCTGATAATTAAGGTGATATTGATAGCTTTAATTAAATTATAATAAGGCCTAAATTATCCAATCTATTTAAATACACAAGTTCATTATGGCTCTGCAGCAGTGTCTTTTAAAGCTTGGTGTCTAACAAAGTGACGTCTTTTTTCAGAATGTGGTTTTGTTTTTGTTTTTTATTAATCAGTTCAAATTATCGGGTATGTCATTTAAATGAGTTTGTTTACTCTAATTCTAATTATTTGCCTCATTTTAGTATGTTGCATATATTCATATTAATAAGTTTGACATGCATGTAAATTCATATCCATGGGGATCAGCTGTGGATTTACAAAACTATCAAATTTAATAATGACTATCACATCTTAAAAAAAATGAATAAATTTTTAATAAGAAACATATTTTATTATAGGAAGACATATAATGACATTAAGAGCAGATTGGCTACTCTTAAGTATTTTCTAAGTCCTCACTTTTCCCCTTCTATGCCAGTATTATACATAAACCAAGCACTGTGTCAAAATAAGCACAGCATTTCTTTGCTAACAACTAAAAACTGAAGTGGTAAAGGTACCTTCAGAATTGGGAAAACACACTGGGGCTCAGACTGTGATATACTGTATTTTTATTATTTTAAGTTTTGTATATATTTACTATTGTAAAATGTACAGAATTAAGCATTTGATCAAAATTCTAACTGAAACCAATTTTTCTAATTCACATAAATAAAGCTAATTTTTTTTTCATCATAGATGTATTTTAAGTCATTTTACCCACAAGAGAAAATTTTCAGTGACTCATTTGTTTCATTGGATTAAATAACCTCAATATTTGTTGTTTCTATTTAGATCAGTTCAAAGTGCTTCAAAGTTCATAGTGACTTTAAACTTATATAAGAGAGCCTTTTTTTTTTTTTAATAGAAGAGTTAAGATATGTTTGTCCTCTAAAAGTTTGCACATTCATTCCTTCTAATGAATAGATAAATCCTGATAGGTTGTTTGGAAGTAAACTATACATTATCTTTTATTTTATGGCTTGCTTCTTTAGACTGATATGTAGTTCTTTTTGTGCAACATTTGATGGCTTAGTGTTATTTAGATGAAAGGCATAAAGTACATCAGGATTGGTAAGAGATCATGTCTGAAATATAAATAATTTAATCTTGGAAAGCTTGTCTTGGGCATCTTTCCCAGAAATTACTTAAATAAAAATTTCAGTGAACTAGATGAGCATTAACTTATTTAGTATTTTACTCCTCTGGAGTATTTTGAATATACTTGGCCCTAAAAATGAACTTCAGATTTGCCTAACACTTAAAAAAAAAAAAAAAAAAAAAAAGTTAGAGCTTTTCTTAAATAATCTTTTAAGAGAAAATGCTAGCTAAAAATAGTGGATGATCAGACTACAGATATTGGTGTTAAGAAGTATTTGTAAAAATTGCTACAGATACATCCTTTTCTAGTAAAATAATTATTTACATTTTAAATACTTAAGATATTCTTTGCATCTTCTAACAAATCTGTGATAATTTGGTGTTTCATTAATTAGCTTACTTATATTTTCCTAGTTAAATGTGCTGATTAGCAGCTTGGAAAGATTTTGTTTAACTCGATGATGGAAATATTTATGTTTTCAGTACTCATGTTCACAATTCATGTAAATGACAGAAAATGTGATGAACAATTTTTGATTTTTTATATTGTTCCTAAAAGGAAAGAAATAGCTCTAAACTAACTTAGCTTTTTGCTTTAGCTTCCAGGTGCTATCATTTTAAACATTTCCCCTCCCCAATTCACCATGAAAAAAAAGAAGATATTGTCTTTTAGTGTTCTCCCTGATAAAATCTTTGACAAACCTAGATTGTATTGAAAGAATATTATAATATATAGAGAGATGTAATTTATTTTGCAGAGTCAAATGTTAAATTAATTTTGGTTAAATGAACTATGTCTTTTGCCTTGATTTAGATATATATTTTAAATAAAATTATAACTGATGAAATACTACCAATAATATAAAAATATTGATGCCCTTCAGATTGACAAAACTTTTCCATACTCAAAAAGTTAACACATACATGCACATTGTGCCCACGTTAATACCCTGGATATCTTAGAATCAGCCGGAGTCAGGATAAGCAAAAGTCTTTATTCTTGGTCTTTTGGGGTTGCCCTCAGGGGATTAGATTTAGGAATCTACATACCTCTCTCTACCTTGCAGGAATGATCCTGCCTGCCTACTCTACTCTCCGATCTCTCCTCCTTTTCTTTGTCCACACCCAGAGCCCACAAATCGAGCCAGCACAGAGTTAAATAGGGTCATTCAAACATGTTAATAGAGAATTGTCCAATTGGTAATTAGCCTTAAGTGCTAGGTTATCTCAGTTAAGTGCATCTGCTCAGTTCTAGCCCTTTACACACACAAATGAAGATGCAAGTACAATGCAAAATTAAGGAGTCTAGCAATATATTATTTGCCTCACATGTTGGTTCTTTAAAACAGGAGTTCTAAAGGAGTTCTAAAATGCAGCAATTTGACCAAGTTTTTCATCACCCTCAAAAAGCAAACAATAAAGTTGATTCTTTTACATTTTTTGCACTTTTTCTCTAATTAAAACTTAAACTCTGAGGGGAAAAAAAGCAGCCTGGTATATATAATTGTAGAAATTCTTCTGTGTTTTGGTAAGTATCCTGTAAGTCTCATGTATTACTACATTAAATCTTTTTAGTTTCATGATTCAACTCTAATGGTTGGTCTCATTTAGAGCTGAAAAAAACGATGTTCCCCAAAATTGTCTGCTAGCTATTCCAAAAACAACATAGTTGCAGAATATCCTCAAAACAGTGGTTATCAAAAGAAGAATGCCTTAATTCATTCTCATCTACACCTTGCAAAATCATGGGACTTAGAACTGGAAGGAATCTCAAAAACCACCTTGTCCAATCAGTCAAGCCCCATAACCTTACCTTCCTGTAGAGGATTAGCTCATATGCTATCTCCTCCATGAAAACTTCCCTGATCTCTTAAAATCATTATAGAATCATTTAATAAATGTTTGTTGAAATTCCATAAGTTCCTTAAAGTGAGTGTGTAAATAAATCTTGCATAAGACAAAAATTAATAAAAATACTTATTGGGTGCTTTTGTCCAAAATGCTATGCAAAGTACTTAACTTTTTCCTCATCTTTAAAATGAGGTTGTTGAGCCTTATATCAATTTCCCTTCAATCTCTTGCTCCTGTGATCTATGGTTCCTACGTGAGGGAAGCTTACCATCTAACAAAGAAAAGAAAGATATGTTCACAACATTAATTAGGTGTCATGTACTACTCAACTGAACATTGGAATCAATGGCCCTCTCCTAGGTGTACATACCAAGAAAGAGTAATACAATATAAATTAAGTAATGGCACTGAATGGATAAGCAATATATGAAAATCATTTCTTTGTAGTTATGTCTTGTATGTTGTATAAGACTATAAAGACCACCTACCTACTGAATATATTTCAGAAGAATATTCTGAATTGGAAATATATTTTTTAATTGTGCATATTTAAAGGGGACCCATGAGAACCAACTACATTTACTGGCCACCAAGCCACAGTGGGAAGCCAAAAACTTTTAGCATATTCTGCACCAGCCTCCCAGTGCAAAAAGAAAGACCAGCAACAACTGTTATCACTGAGAGGAGATCATTTTCCCTTCTCCAGCCACTCTTATTGCCCTACTGCCAAGTTGCCAGCAGGCAGAAGATAATCACTGACATCTATATGCTGATCTTTGATCCTTACCTCTGCTGGAGACTTCCCAGAGCCTCTTGTTAAAAGGACAAACCATTATTCCCTAGCATCTTTTGGGGCTTGCTATCTACCTTGCTATTTTTCTGATCTAAGTACTATCAGTCCTTTCCATCTACCATGAACTAAACTTAAACAGGAGACTTCTTCTCAGTTACTTCAGTTCCCCCAAATCTTGAGAACAATGACTGCCTCAACTTATCCTTTGAATAATGGATATTTAGCCATAGTGCTTGATAAATAGTCAGAAGACTGGAAAGGTAGGAAGAGGCCAGTTTATAAAGGGCTTTGAAAGACAAAAATATTTTATGATCTTAGAAGGGATAAGGTGCTGCTGGAGTTTAATGAAGAGGACGAGGTCAGATCTTGGTTAAACAAAAGTTCAGTTTAACATTTGAGTGGAAGATGAACTCTAGTTGGGGAGCTCCTTGAGGAAGGCAGACCATCCAACAGATATGATAAGATGTTTGTACGGGAGTGAAGGGAGAAAGGGGGACAACATGTAATGCTATATAAGGTGAAGGTAGAAATGACAAGTTTGAAATGTAGTAGAAATGAAAATAGAAATGACAGATATGGGGGAAACCTTTTTTCAATAGATGTTCTTCACTGTTGAAATGCTTTCAAGTCTAGGTTAAAATATCCTGTTGTGTCAATATGAAAATGAGAAGTGGTCAGTTACTTCCCCTTTGTTTAGTCAGTAGATCCCTAATGAGTTTTTATCATTTCTGTTATCCTCTATCGTACTAGTATTTCATTTAATGTTACTGTGAAAAGAAATTTGTATCTCCTTGTCCAGACATTGCATATTACTCATCTCCAAGCACAATACAGTTCAGCCTTCTGGCATTTTTTCTGTTCCTCATACAAGTACTTCATCTCCCTGGCTATGCTCAACGAGATTGGAGTGTACTGCCTTTCCTTGCTTACAGAGTTTCTTAGAATATTTTATTTTTTCCAGATTCTGCTCAAGAGCAATCTTCTTTGTGAATTTTTTCCATTTTTCTCACCAACCGCCCAATGCTACTATCTTCCCAAAATTAGCATGTATCTTTTTTGTACCCATATTCATTTTCTTCCCCAGGTGGAATCTTAATTTCTCAAGAATAGACTATTTCTATCTTGTTTTAATATCTCCAGCACCTAGTATAGTGCCTGACACATATTCTCAGTGGTATGCTGTAAATATTTGATGACAGGTCTCTGAAGGAAATAATTGTGCAGAATACACTTTTAAGAGCAACTAGGTGGTGAAGTGGACAGAATGCCGGCCCTGAAATCAGGAAGACTCGTCTTTCTGAGATCAAATCTATCCTCAGATACTTGATACTGGGCAAATCACTTATTCCTATTTGCCTCAGTTTCTTCATCTGCAAAATGAGCTGGAGAAGGAAATAGCAAACTGCTCCAATATCTTTGCCAAGAAAACCCCAAATGATGTTACAAAAAGTTAGACATGCTTCAACAACATACTTTTAAGTTTAATTTGCATTGTTAATACTTTCTTAAATCTAGATAATCAACAAAACAATATATCAAGCCTTGACTTGTAACATTTGCAGATCCACATGAGCTCAGAATAAGCAGATTCTAGGACTACCACCACTATCCCACCCAACCACCACCTCTTAATAAATGCTTGCTGCTTCATGATTTAGGGAGAAAGACACATGTAGGTTACATTACTACATTACAAGACTTTAGTGTTTTTATATCCCATAATATCAACAAGAAGGAATTTAAAGAAATCAATATAATCCCCCTCTGGGCAACTCCACACTTATATTGAATAATTTTAATATCTATCATAATAATGCCATAATTTTAGAGCTAGAAGGCTATTTGTTCAGTTGTTTTCAGTCCTTGTGCAATCTTTTGTGATTTTCTTAGCAAAGATATTGCAGTTTCCCATTTCCTTTTCCAATGCTTTTTGCAGATGAATAAACTGAGGCAAATAGGGATAAGTGACTTGCCGATGAGCATACAGCAAGTAAGTGTCTGAGACTGATTTGGAACTTAGAAAGATGAATCTTCCTGACTTTTGGCTCAGCACTCTTATCAACTATGTCACCTACCTGCCCTGGAAGGCCTGGTAAAATTCATCAAATTCAAACCCTTCTTTTTACAAATGGAGACTGAATCCACAATTTCCATGAATCACACAGCTAATAAGCCTCTCAGGCCAGCAGAATTGGAACTCGGGTAGTTAGGTGACTAGAGCAGTGGGCCTAGAATCAGAAAAAGCTAAATTCAAATCCCAGTCTTAAAAATTTATTATCTGTGTGTCTCTAGGCAAGGCACTTTACCTCTCAATCTCAGTTTTCTCATCTCTAAAATGACTTATAATAGCACCTGCCTCAGAGTGTCATGATAAACAAGCTAGGTGGGGCAGTAGATAGAGCATGGACCTGGAATTAGGAAGGGAAAACCCAAGTTTGAATTTGGCCTCAGATACTTATTAGCCATGTGACCCTGGACAAGTCACTTAATTCTGTTTGCCTCAGTTCTTCATCTGCCAAATGAGACTCAATAAGAGCACCTACATCATAATGTTTGAGGTTTAAATGAGTTAATTTCTTTAATGCACTTAGCACAGTGCCTGCAACGTAGTAGGGGCTTTCAAAACACTTGTTCCCCCCCCATTCCCCTTTTTTGACTCCAAGTACAACATGCTAACTACACTAAGATTTTTAAAAATAGCTTTTTATTTTTAAAATACATGCAAAGATAGTTTTCAGCATTCACCCTTGCAAAACCTTGTGTTCCAAATTTTTCTCCCTTCTCTCCCTCTCCTAGACAGCAAATAATCCAATATAGGTTAAATGTGTAATTACTCTATACATATTATACAAATACAAATTAAATTTCGACAGTTATGCTGCACAAGAAAAATCAGATCAAAAAGGAAAAAGAATGCAAGCAAACAACAAAAAAAAGTGAAAATACTATGTTGTGATTCACATTCAGTCCCCATAGTCATCTTTCTGGATGCAGATGGCTCTCAGCAAATAAGATTTTTTTTTTAAATCTTCAAATTAAAATATTTCACACTGGTTATCCATTCTATATTCTTATGTTTCTTTCATTTAAGAAATATGTTATCTTTGCCATGATCCTAAAGTTTCCATAATAATTTAGAGAGTTATTAGTTCAGTTTGATATTAGACTCTTATGAAGATACCAATCTCAACTTGAAGAATAACAGAGCAACCTTTCTCCCTTATCTATCTGCAGAACCAAGTAATTAAGAGGTCTGCCCAAGAAATGAAATTTGTACTGTATCCAAGTAGAACAGTAATATTCCATTAATATGTAGACTTGGTTCTTCTCAGCAATTCAGTGGTCCAAGGCAATCACTTTCATGAAGATTTTATCAGCATGTGTACTCCCTCCAGAGGCTTGATATAATTTGCAGTATCTTGTAGGCCATCTTTTTAAACTTCACTTTGGATTGTTATCACATGAGTCACTGAGCCTCTCCAAAGTTAGTTGGATTTATTCTTAGAAAATAGTCATACAAGGGACAGCAGTGGATAGAGCACCAGCCCTGAAGTCAAGAGGACTTGAGTTCAAATTTGGCCTCAAACACTTATCACTTCCCAGCTGTGTGACCCTGGGCAAGTCACTTAACCCCAATTGCCTCAGAAAAAAAAAAAAGAACAGAAAAGAAAAAATAATTGTAAATACAATCTCTGTCATCAAGCCTAATCAGAAGGCCCATCTTATAAATCTACTATTGTATACTTCTAAATTTTATCTTTCCTTGATAAAATAAGAGTTGTGACAGGGTTCTAGAATTTCAAGTGAATAATAAAGTCTCACCTTTCTCTGCTCTCTGCCTTTTTCCATTTCCACTAGAAAGTAGAAAGGAAAAAAATGAAAGGAGGGGCAAAACTTAGCTGTTTCACTAGTCATTCCTAGCTCCTGTAAATAGTTTGGGTCTGGAGGTGGTAAAGACAAAGTTAAAATGACCTTCAGGAATTCTAGTAATCTCTTTTATCCCTCACTTCCTTTCCCCTTACCATTACTAGCAATAGTAATTGCTGACCAAAGAGTCTCACATAATAACTCTTATGGAATGAAGATTTTCTTAAATCATCTTCAAGTTCAGATTTCATAGAGGGCAGCAAAGAGCAAGACTACTAAGGAGACCACATGACTACTGTTTCTCATAGTTTGCTAATACTATAAAAAGCTTTTCTGAAACAGGTTGACCCATCCCTTAGTCACACGCCTTCTTCCAAGTTAGGCTAGAGGAACAGAAAAACATCCCTTGAGTCAAACCTTTATAGACAGAAAAAGGTGTGGTAAAATAGGGAAGCAGGTATCTTGCTAACACCTTAAGGAGTAACATCTGCCTTAATGAGTGTCAAAACACTTGAGTCACCATCATTTTATCTGCGCTACTATTAACTACTACTTGTTCTCCATTGTAGGTGGAAGGGGATAAAATGAAGTATTGCCTCTATAATTAATTTAACTCTGGTGCACTCCAATAGCCTTAGTCTTCAATGCATTTTCCCTTGAGTGATTTTCCACTGTCTTATTCTCATTGCTATCCTTTTAATTCATTAACCCAGAGCATAAATCTCCTGTTTAAAAAAAAAAAAGAAAAGCAAACAGCTGCATTGAATTGGAACCACCTTTGGTATAATCATGTGGGAGAAACTGCCTATATAATTAAGACTCCCTCTGTAGAATGCTAGCAGTACTGGTTATGTGTGTGACTGTGAAAATTATGAATGTCCAAACAGAAAAATAAGAGGTCTTCAAAGTGTCCTGTTAGAAGCCTTTTGAAAATTCTGGAAGGCATTAACAGCCATTTTTCAGCTTCTAGTCTCTTGATGGCTATTTTTAAAATTACAAGTGACCATCACACCAGCCTTAACCATATGATTATTATTGACCACATATGTACATATGGGTATTTTTCCTACATAATTACAACTATGTACTAGGAAAACAGATCAATGTTGTTTTTTTTCTCTTTCACTTGTTCTTTCTGTATTCCAAGGAAAAAAATCCCTTCTTTATTATTTAAGTATATATGTTAGGGTTCTTACTAAGTGCTAATGAGATGATAAATTCTTACTAAGTGCTAAGTCGGTACTTAAAAATTCTCTAGTTCCGTCCTCTAAGGGAAGTTTTACAAAACCCTTTGAACTTCTGGGGAGAAGCTTACATGTTTTAGAGGAGCAAGTTCATTGGTTGAAGTATTTCTCCCACAAGCCCCTGAGTTATTCCACGCCCATTCTCTGGGAGGATAAAAGAAGAAGTTAGAATCTGGAAAGTCAGTATGGATTGGATCAAGGAGAAGACGTCCCATGGATTCGCAAGTGAAGAGGACAGAGAAAAAGATCAACAGAGAAAAGAAACTTCTCTCAGAGAAGGATTACTATTGAGAGACGACAGGACCTTGACTTATTGGCGCCCACAACATGGGGCTCGAACCCACGACCCTGAGATTGAGTCTCATGCTCTACCGACTGAGAAAAAGAGATCTTGTTTCACCATTAACTTACAGATGATCTTGAGCAAACCACCTGGCACCTTTGGATATCAAGAGTCCATATGAAACAAGAATGATCAATTTCTCCATCATTGAAATAAAGGGTTTGGAATAAATTAATTTTAAGGTGACTTCTGAGTCAATGATATTATAACAGATTTATATTGTTATAGAAAGAAACAGATTAGAGAAAGTTAAAGAAGCACATTTGTTTTCTATTTTTCTCAGTTATTCTCATATTTTTCCAAAGTGTTTTTGTGTGTGGATCTTGAATTTCCTCCTATTATACTGTGTAGTTATTCAAGATGAACAATATCAACTGAGAAGTCAGAAATATTCCACTCACAAAGCCAAGACCCACTAGTCCACAGACACACACAGTGTCCACAGAGAATGGACACAAACTACAAAACAAAGCAGGTATATGAGTATGGAATATGTGTTCCCAGGACCATTTGCAAGTGTTTATTGATGCCCTTGGCTTTCCTCAGCTGTATCACAATTCTTTAATGGAAACAGTCGCTCTGGTGCTCCACTTAGATCTCACTATTCTTGGAATGCCGAAAGTAGCATCATGCCCTTCAACAAAAGTGGAAACTGTAAGCCTGGGGCCTTCAGAACTTTGTCAGGTCTGTTCTCTTGGCTAGAATCTGGAGGATTTCCACTTCTCAGAAAATCTCGTTTCTAGGCATCTCTTCCAAAGAGCAAAACCTAAGCCTATTTTTCCCTCTAGTCAGCACTTCTGGACAGCAGGTGGCAGTATAGGCTGAGATCTCTTCCCACACCTGATCTTGGGTCTCTATTTCATGATGACAGACAAAAGTCTACACTTCTCTGCCCATTGACAACATAACTAAGCAATATACATTTTTCCATATTCACCAAACACTTTTAGGGATTAGGATTTCCCAATTATTATTTTCAAAATCCTCATCACAATCATATGTAAATTAATTACATGATGGCTAATAGGACACACTGTCCATCTTTGTCCTGAATAACTGTCTTCTCTCTGTAGGGTTTCTCTCTCATAACTATCCTTTCCTCTGCCTCTTTCCACTTGCTGATATTGTCTATACCTGGAAGGAATACCCAGGTATACATTCATTTCATCTTTGCATCATCATTGCCTTGCACATAGTAGGGGCTGAACAAATATTTGTTGAATTGAATATCTTTCCCAAGCATTATAGGGAATACATTTGTGGCTGCTATGTTCAAGATGCTTACAATCTAGGTAGCTAGTGTAGATAGGGTAGTTCTATAATGCCTGTTAAGATCCCTGCCACCTAGACTAGGCTAATTTTTCTCTATAAAGGCATTGAAACCATTTTTCAATTGAACTCTTCTAATTGAACCAGTGAACTAAGATCCAAAAATTTGACCTAGCTTCTCCATAGAATACTCAAATAGCTATCCAGAGTTAGCTAATTGCTCAATGGACAGAGTACTGGGCCTGAAGTCAATAAGATCTCAATTCAAATTCTGTCTCAGATACTTTCTAGCTGGGTGGCTCTTCTGTTTGCCTCAGTTTCCTCAGCTACAAAACAGGAAGCATAGTGTTTTGTGATTTTAAAGGAGAGTTCGGATTCGCTCCTATAAATGACACTCTCAAGCTCAATTAAAAAGTATAAAAGTTTTAATTAAATAAGACAAAGTATAGTTTAGATTTGCATAAAAAAATAGAAATAAGAACAATTAACAATATGACAATCATAGCAGATAGAGGAAGAGAATACATCACCAACTCAAGGGAACCCACAAGATCATCAAACATCTGGGAACCCCTCTTTTTCAGCCTTCTCAACTTGAATTGTGTAAAGATTTTTCCGGGCGAAGCGTCCTCCCCACGGATGAGACTCGGTCATAATATGGGGCACTGACTTTTTATATGTCTTTAGACAAAGAAGGATTTTTACCAAAAAATTATTTAAGGGTTTGGCACATACATCTATGCAGGTGCGGGGTACGGGAGGGCTTCCCTAGTTGACTCGTTCCGTATCGTCTGTATCTTGACAGTTCTTTATTAATTGTCTATGCCCAAGGAGGGAGCCACTCTTCTCTGGAGCACAAACATCTCTAGGAATGGCTAGTTCCTAGTATCTAGTGTCAAAAATATACAGAGTTCATGGAACGGTCAAGTTCCCATAATTTGGAAGCTCAGGCCTGTTAGATTTGAGTGAGCTTATAATTCTCATATGAAATTTTAAATTTCTTATTCATATAGAAACACCTATCTCCCAGGATTTTTGTAAGGATCAAACAAGTTAATATTTCTAAATACTTTGTGCAGTGCCTGGCATATAATGGGTGCTTAACAAATATTTGTTGCTTTTCCTCTTATTCTAGAGTCAATAGAAAATCATTGCAATTGATTGAGTAGGGTTCAGATCTGTCCTGAAGGAAAACCACTTTGGCATGGCATGTATAGGATGGACTGGAATGATGAGAAATTTGATTTAGAGAGACTAATTAAGAGACGGTTATAATAATCTGTTTGAAAGATGGTAAGGGACCAAACATAGGTGGTATCTGTATAATTGGAGATATTATGAAGGTAGAAATGGTAATATTTGTCAGTTGATTGGAAATGTGGAGCAAAAGAAGAAATCAAGCATAATGCCAAGATTAGAAACTTAGAAGACTAAAAAGAAATGAGAGAGACTTGGGAAATGGGTAGGTAAGGAGGAAAATATGACAAGTTGTTTGTTATATTGAGGTGTTTCTAGGACACCCATTTTAAAATGTCCAATAAGTAACTGGCGGTATAGGATTGACATTGAGAGGAGAGTCTGGGGCTGCACATATAGATAAAGGTCAACTTTGGGAAACACCCACAGATAGGGGGTGTGAGATAAGCCAGCAAGGATAAAGGAAAAGGATCAAACAGACGAGGAGAAAAAGAATAAGGAGAGAATAGTAGACGGTATCACAAAAATCTAGAAAGAAGAGAGTATCAACCATATCAAATGCAGCAGATATTTCAAGAAGTATAAGCAATGAAAAAAGATAATTTAACTTCACAATTATAATAATAGATCATTGGTAACTTTGAGAACAGCAGTTTCAATCCAGTGATAAGTCAGGTTCCATAAGGTGGAAGAGCAAATAAGAGATAAAGAACTAAAAGGAACATGTTGACTATTTATTCAAGAAGATTGGCTGGGAAAGGAAGGAAAGATATAAGACAATAGTTTAGTGGGATTTTTTTTTAAGAATAGAGGATATTTAGTTATATTTTAATGCCATAGGGAAAAACAAGATGGAAAAGAAAGGCAAGAATAATGATTGAGGATGAAATCATCAAGATTGATTCCATCACTCTTTTCTCTGTGATTAAAAAAGTTTTCCTTACTCCTCCATTTAAAAATGCTTTTATTATGTTTTTTGGTTTTTATATCACCATAATTTTCCCTAGTATCACTTCCTAGTATCCCCCTCCCAGAGAGACATTCCATATAATAATATTAAAAAAAAAAAAAAGAAAAAGAAGAGGGAAAAAATTACCACAACCAAACAACACATTAAATACATCCCAAAACTGATAAATGCAAAGATTTAAGCTTTGGGGATAAAAATACACTATTTGGCTTTTTAAAATTACTGGAAAAACTATAAAAGTAATTTGAGAGAAATTGAGTTGAGAACAGTATATTCTACCCTTTACCAGAATACAGTTAAAATGGATATGTAATCTAGACATAAAGGGAGATATCATAAAAAAAATTTAAAGAACATCGAAAGTAGTAACTATTGGACTTAAGAATAGGAGAAGAATTTATAAAAAATCAAAAGCTAGAGTGCATTATAAAATATTAAATGGACAATTTTAATTATGTTAAATTAAAAGGATTTTATACAAATAAAATCAATGTAGCCAAGATTATAAGGAAAGCAGAAAATTGGTAAACAAATTTTTTAGACAATTTCTCAGATAAAGACCTTGATTCTCAAATATACCAAGAACTTTATCAAATATATATGACTATCAGTCATTCCCCAGTTGATAAATGGTCAAAGGCAGGTTGTTTTTTCTTGATAAATCAAAACATGCTCTCTGTCTCTGTCTCTGTCTGTCTTTTTATACACACACACACACACACACACACACACACACACACACACACACATATACAAGTTTAAAATGTTCTAAATCATTATTGATTAGAGAAATACAAATTTTAAAACTTTGAAATATCTCACTATCAGATTGGCTAAAATGATAAAAGGGGGAAATGACAAATGTTGGAGGGAATATGAAAAAATTGGGATACTAATATTAATATTAAAATGTGTATGCTCTTTTATCCAGAAATGCCATTATTAGATCTATTTCCCAAAGAGATCAGGGGAAAAGGAAAAGAACCTCTATGTTCCAAAATATTTATAGCGATTTTCTTTGTGTCAAGAGAACTGGAAATTGAGGGGATACCCAACAATTGAGGGATGGCTAAACAAATTATTGGTATATTATTGTGATATATTACTACCACACTGTAAGAAATGACCTGACTGATTTTAGAAAAACATAGAAAGACTTGCATGCATTAATGAAAAGGGAAAGAAGCTGAACCAAAAGAATGTTGTATACAGTAAGAGCAACACTGTTCAAGGAATACTGTGACTAAGTTCTTCTGAGTATTATAAAGGACAAAGGACCTATAAAGGAAGATACTATCCATCTCCAGAGAAAGAATTAATAATAGAAGTATGCATAGCATAATTTTATATATATTTACAAATCTGACAAATAATGGGCTTCTCTAGTGTGGAGTATGATTTGTCCTTGTTGCTTCTTCTTTCTATTTACAATATGACAGCCATTATGTATGTTGTTTTCTTGGCTCTGGTTACTTTATTCTACATCAATTATGCCTATTGTCTACAATTTTTCACAATATGCTGTAAATCTCCAAAAAATCCCATTTACTTATCCATGGCCAACCAAAACTGAGAATGTGAAATCCATGAATGTCAATGGATGTAAAGTGTTGATCTAAATCTAATTTCTTCTAAACTCTCCAGTTTTCTAAGCAGTTTTTATCAGATAGTGAGTTCTTTTCTAGGTAGTTTATGTTTTCTATTTTATCAAACACTAGGTTACTGAGCTCCACTATTTTAGATTCTTATCTATTTCATTAATCTTTTCTAATTTTAAATTAATGATAATTTTTATGATTGCTGCTTTACAATGTAGTCTGAGGATTGAAATTGCTATTCCCCTTTCATTCATTTGGAGCAATTAGTTGGCTTCTGACACTTAGTAGTTGCATGAACCTAGACAAGTCACTTAACCCATTTCCTCAGTTTAGTCATCTGTAAAAAAGAGCTGAGAAGAAAATAGAAAATTTCTCTGATATCTTTGCCAAGATAACCCCAACTGGGGTCATGAAGAGTCAGGCATGACTGCACAACAACAAGTTTCATCCATAAATTTTAATCATTTTCCTTGAGAATCCAAATCTGGGGCTTTGTTGTTATTGAATTAATTTTTCTATTAAGTATTCCCTGGGTAAATAATCCCATTCTTCTGCATTTTCCAGGACTTTGTGCCATCATTATCCAGTCTTTCATATATTTTCATCTCTCTCTTTTCACTGGTTTTCTCCCCACCTTACCAACCTGATCAGGCCATTCTTTATCCATAGATCTAATTACAATACTCTTCTGCTCCTTTTTGCCTTCTGAGTAAAGTTTAGATTTTTTTATTGCCTGGTATTTGAAGCCCTCTACAATCTCTTTTACTGTACTTTAGTTTGTTGTAACTCCTTTTCATATAACCTATGCTCCAGCCAAACTGATTATGCTTTCCCTCAAAAACAAAAAGCACCTTGAACTTTACCATTTCTATATCTTTGTTCATGCAGTTCCTTATGCAAGAAATCCCTTCCCTTTGGTTTGGTCCTTTTCCAGTTGAATTTCTATACACTTCAAATTCTAACTTAAATGTTATTTCTTATGAAACCTTTCCACTTATCTTCCTACTTATTAACTGACCTTCACTTATGCTTCACATATCACTTTATTCTACACTTTCTAATATATTTGAGAAAGCATAGTAGAGTGCTTAGAGGACCAGTCTTAGAGTCAGGATTCAAGTTCAGAAACAAGTTATTGGGAAGGAGAAGGGCAGGAAGTTAGGGAAGAAGAGAAGGAGGAAAGGAGGGAGGGAAAGAGGAAATAAGTTATTTGGGTACTCATGGCTAAGTCATTTAATCTCTCTGTAGCTCTAGGGAACTATAAATTATATCAATAAAAGGAGTTTGATGGAAATACTTTCTATACTGGGAGCTTACTATATTTATAAAATAACAGATTGGGGCCCTCTCAGCCACCTACCCTACCTCCTTCAAAAAAGGAGGGAGGGAAGGAGGGGAGGAGGGAGGGAAAGAGGGAAAAAAAGCAAGTTATTAGAGTGCTCATGGCTAAGTCACTCAATCTCTCTGTAGTTTTAGAGAACTATAAGTTATATCAAGTAAAAGGAGTTTGATGGAAATACTTTCCATACTGGAAGCCTACTAATAAAATAACAGATCAGGACTCTCTCACCCATCCACCCCTACCTCCTTCAAAAAAATCCATATAAGATCAAAAGTGTGGGCCTGTATAAATTTCAACTAGGGTTGTAGGGACTAAGAGGTTATAATGTAAATGATTAGAAAGCATTCCAGATGCAAAAGAAATATTTCAGGTTTTAGAGTGAGGTCAAAGGCTTGAAGAGTTCTATTACATAAGGAGATTACATAAGGAATGGTAGTAAAAATGTTCCTGGGCACAGAGACCTTTAGGACTTTTGTATAATACCAAGCATCCCCCACCCTCATTCCTACCTAATCTGAATCTAGCATGTGTAACTGGGCAGAATGATCATAAGTAAATAGAATTCTTCATTGAAGAAAATCAGCCTTTAAGCTAAAAAGGATTAAAAATCAGAAGAGATTAAATCTACTTCAAAGCTGAGACTCTGAGAGGGTCAAAGAGGAACTTCGATGGAACCAAGACTAAAAAAAAGGCCAAAAGACCCAGCTGAGCCACAGGCCGTAGTGGTGAACACTACAAGCTGCCCATCAAAGAGTAAACTAAAGCAAACCTAGCAGATTTACCTGTTCAGCAAAGATACTGTGTTTTGTGAAGAACCCAGTGATGTCCCAGTCTTGGTCTGACAGCAGCTGTCCAGAGTCAACCTGCCCCTGCCAGCAGCAACCAAACCTGCTGATGAACTCCCTCAGAAGCCAAGGAACCTGTCCTGACTTGACCCATCAAAGGCAAAATTCTGTATTCCATGAGAAGCTGGCTCATCTGAACAGGGGAGGGGTTCCCCTGTCATCCATACCACATTTCAAAGCAAACTTCATAAAGACTCTTATTAGGAGAGGGATTAAAAAGGATAAAAAAGAGGGGAAAAAAAACTCTGGAGTTGTGATTTCCTTGTCTATGTGTATCCCAGAAGTGGCCAGTTTCCCCCTAAAAGTGTTAAGTTCCTTGAGAGCAGAGACTTTGTTTCTATATCTGGATCCCCAAGGATTAGCACTGTGTCCCTAAATAAAGTAAATACTTAATAAATGCTTTTTTCATTCATTTATTCATTCATTTATGCCACTTAAGTAAATGTTTTTGCTCTGACCTGTGAGGGATGGGGGATGTCTTATGAGCTATTTAAAATTAGCCACCCACCTTCTTATTCCCCCATTAGACTATAAGTTTATGAAGAACAGGGATTGTCTTTTGCCTTTCTTTGTATTCTCAGAGTTTACCATGTTGTCTGCTATATAGTAAATATTTAATATGTGCTTATTGACCAACTCATCCCCTAAAATCCTGAGTATATAGTCATTGCCTCTCTGGGCATCCAACTTGTGTAACTCAGCTTGGAGGAGTGAATTGCAAAGGGCTGCTATATAATATTATGCATTATATTTATCTCTATCTATCTGTCTATCTGTCTGTCTACCTGTCTATCTAACTATTTATCTATCTATCTATCATCTATATGTTTGTATCTCTAGTAGACATGTAAGATCCAGGACTGATTTATCTAAATTTTTTATCTTCTCAGGCAGTCCTTTGCATCCCTTAGGCACTTAATCAGTATCTATTAAATGCTAAATAAAACCTCAGGTTTAAAATCAACCTAGGAATCCCAATTAATTTTGATCCTTCAGGACCTCTTAAGTTCCATGTGTTTCTTTGTTATGAAGACACAAATACTTCTTTAATCATGTTTTGAATGTACTAAAACAGAATGGGTTGAGTCATGGTGGGTGGGCCATGGTTGAATGTAAAATGTGTCCTGAGAGCATCCAGGATCCCCTTCCCTATGTGACTCACTTAAGAATGAAGCTGGACAACTCTGGATGTAGGTGTAGAAGAAATCAACTGAGACTGACATTCCCAGGCAGGTAACACCCAAATATCTTTGACTTTACCACCAAGGGAACAGAAAATGGAAAACAAAACAAAAGCCAACAAGTGACAAGTCAGTGGAATTTGGAGCCCATGGAAGAGATGTATCACATTCTTGTGAATGATCCAGTGACCCTCGATGCTACATCAACAAAGTGACTTGTCTCTTGGCCACTATCCCAACAAGAGCTCTTTCTCAATTTAGATCACAGGGTAAAAATCAACTTGGCAGAAATGCTTTCAGTGGCCTCAAATGTAGACTTATTCCAGGATGAGATCACAAGACCAGCTTTCTAATAAAAGCCTTTTCAAGACACAAGTATAAAACATGAGCTGCTGAATATATTGCCTTATTCTTGTCATCTCAGAGGGAAAAAAAATAAAAGATCCTTAGATGGCCTGAATCAAGGAGGAAAAACTAAATCTTAGGTGGATTCCCTGCCCCTTCAACCAATCTCAGAAGTCAGTGAGAAGAACCTGACCCAGCTTTATATTGGATAAGTCAATAGACCCAAACTGCTTGATCGTCATGTACCTTCTCTTATTTTAGTTTGAAGACATTATCCCAGGAATCTGAGCCTACACTGTCCTTAATTTTTTCAGAATGAAGTTGGAACGGTTTTTGTGGCTAGAGACCAAAGCCTGTAATATTCAGATCACAGATCCAAATGACCACAGTGATGAAAAGAAATGGTGGATTAACACAAGCTATTTAAAGAATTAAGTAACCATTATACATTTGACAAACTGAGCTCCTCCACTGGCTCACAAAATTAAGACAGCAATTGCTTAAAGTAAGATAAATGAATACAGTAAAATCAAATTGAACTTTTTCTTCTGAGAAGTGTGGACTTAAGCATAATTTTTCTCTGTCCATTGGCTCCTTTCCCCTCCTCTCCGTAACCTATCTGCTTTACTAGAAGGATCAATTTTTACCCATGGTTTTGTGGTTCACTTATCTGGAGACTAATTATGACTCAAATGACTATTCTTGTTTAACCAGAACTAAGGTAGAAGTAATGGTTTGGGCTATAGGTACCTCTACAGGAAATATTCCCAGATAGTCATGGTAAACATAGGAAAGACCAGGTAAATAAGAAGGATCCAGGAATGCGAGTCATGTGACTTTAAACCTTTGATTAAGGAGTATTGTATGTTACCTAATGGATTGTGAAGAAATGAAAAATCATGTGCTGCATTGATTGTAGACATAAGCAGGCAACTAGAATCTCTTATAATGCCAGTGTTGGTTCTATCCCCATTTATTGGCTTTTGATGTATTTTTCATTTAAGTAACACACATATCTATGGAGCCAAAGAAGGGCTTTTCGTCCCTTTAAGTAATGCCAGGAAAAGAGTGCCTGGGTATAGGATCGAATGTCGACAAACAAGGGAAGTGCAAAGCCGAAATCAGCCAGACATTCTAGTTAACACTACCATCCCCAGGGATGTGCTGGAGCCAGCTCATACTGGCTTGCAACAGTTTACTATTAAATTTTCAGAGGGAGCCTTTACACCTCAGAAATCTTTGAAGGCTTGAATTATTGTTTGTTGATTATCTAAACTTAAGAAAGTGTTGGAGAAAATGTTAATAATATAGATTAAACTTAAAGTATATTCTGTTTTTTAGAGCCAGTTGTTAAATATTTACTAGCACATCCTGCAGCAGCAGCCAAACCTAGTAAGGAGCCCACCCATTGACTGCTTATGTTCATTCATATAGCCATAATTTTTGTAACTACTCCCCTAATTGATGGGATTACCATTCTTTGCCACTTTAAAAAGAGCTGTTATAAATATTTTTGCAGAAATGGGTCCTTTTCCTATTTATTTGATTTCTTTGGATTACTAGTGGTATCCGTAGGTCAAAGTAGACTTGCACAGTTTAGCAACCTTAACTGTTGTATAGTTCCAAATTGCTTTCAAGATTGACTGGACTCGTGCACAGTTGCACCAACATTGGATACTAATAAATAAATGGGTATTAGTGAGCCCATTTCCCTACAGCTTCTCCAACATTGACCAGATGATCACCATAAAAAAGGACCATTGAAAGGTAAAGCTCAGCAATGGAAGTGACGGGAAGAAAGTGTAAAATATTGTAGTAGTGCCATTTTGTCCCTATAATGCACAGAACAGTCTATCATTTCTATTTCTGTGAGTCAGGGAGTCTGCATATGAAGACAGTTCATGAGGAATGTTATAATGGCAAAAAAAATGTATACTTTCATTGGTGAAATATGCAGATTCAGTCTTTCCCTAAAAATCAGATGTAATAGGATTTTGTTCCCTACTTCACCAAATGTCCTTCAGAAGTAGGGTTTCTCCTTTCTCCCACCCTTTGAAGTTATTCATGTCAGAAATGACTACTTACAAGGTTAATACTTATTTTACACATCCATGACTTGCTATTGAAAAAGTACCCTTAACTATCTAAATATATGAATCCATTGAAGCACCCCCTTTTATCACAAAAGAAAAAAGAATTAGGGTTCTAGCTACAGTAACATTTCTTACAATGTTAAACCTGGCACTCAGCCCTATCATATGTAAGAGCCTTCCTGCTAACACTCATAGCTAACATAGGCTGAAGCAACTTGGAGAGGCTGGAAGATTTATGGAAATGTTGGGAACCTCCATTTGTACTGAAAGGTAACATGGCTTAGGGGATATAATTAGGAAGAGTTAAGTTCAGGCCCTTCTGATACATACTAGCTGTATGATTTATTTTCTTGTGCAAGGGGATGTAGGGGAGAGTTAAGCATTTGGGGTTAAGTGACTTGCCTAGATTCACACAGCTAGTACTTTGAGAACTGATTTTGAACTCAAGTCCTCTTGGCTCTAAGGCCAGTACTCTACCTACTATAACACCTAGTTAGTTGTGTGATTCTTCACAAATCACTTAAATTCTCAGCACAACTAATTACCAATAAGTCACCCATCTGCCTCAGATGATGTTGCTTCCATAATGGTAGTACCCTATATGCCTAAAGTTTCAGATTTGAACTCAAAAAAGAAATTGTACTAATGTCCACTATATAACTGTCCTTAGACTTATAAGAGAGAAGACTTGGATATAACACATGGCCTCCATACTGTTTGATTAGGCCTCAGGGCCATAGGCCTTATCTTTATAAAAATAAGACATTCAATAGACTGAACCTGTTTCTTGCACTAAATAAAACATTTCTGAGAATGAGTGCCTAATCACCCAGAGAAAAATTAGAAATTGTATGTCTTTTTGATAAGATAATCTGTTGAGCTGGTTTGAATTAAAAACTTAGCTACAATGCTCCTTTTGTCTGTGTTTGGATCCAATGATACCAAAACATCACATACCACCTGGCTTTAAAAGCCATAAATCTTTTGGACCATGGAGAATAGCAAATTCTTATCTTTGAGGTAGAGAGCTGCAAAAATGATTTTTCCCATTGTACCCATCACAGTCATGATCAGCGTAAGCATGGGGCTACATTTTCCAGGAGACCTAGAACAGGAGTTCGAGAAATAGAAGAGGAATATTTATTGGTAGAATAAAGATTATGTTTACAATGAGGTCACATGCCTACATCACAGCTAGAATTTGTACCTGAGGCTTTTGTGAAGAAGGAAATTTGTCTAACAGAGGAATAGAAGAAAAAACTATTAATTTTGTATTCTTCTAGGTAGAAGTATGACAGAAACAAGTTTATAAATTTAACGTCATTCTAAATTCAAGCTTTTCAAAGCTAGAAAGAGGCTAGTTTCCCACAACCACCACCATGTCTACCCTCAAACATGTCTCTTTCTACACCAAGAAAAGCTGAGGTAACATTTGTAGGAACTGTGAAATGGGGTGGGGTAGAGGGAGAAGGATCACTATATATTAAAACACAGCTTGGGGTTAACATTTCAAAACAATAGTCACTAACAATAGTTACTTAATCTTCAGTTAGAATGATAAATATCTTCATTTTTTTCTGACTGGAGAATAGTGAGTCATCAGGGCATAGGGAAGGGAATAATTTCAACTAGACCAGAGATATTTCTCCTTTTACCTTAGCCTTTGCCTTTACCTCTTTCCCAAGGGAAAAAGTCTGGAAAAGGTTTTTAGGCTAGAGAAAATGTTATTATTATTATTATTATTTATTTTTGCAGAAGCAATTAGGATTAAAAGACTTGCCCAGGGTCACACAGCTAGGAAATGTTAAGTGTCTGAGGTCGCATTTGAACTCAGGTCCTCCTGACTTCAGGGCTGGTGTTTTATCCACTGCACCTCCTAGCTGCCCTGAGAAAATGTTATTTCTTAATATTTTTAGTTGAATCAAGGAGATTTTTTAGCACATTTCCCCAAGGGTCTGTCAATGTTCCTTTTTTTTGGGGGGGGGAAGGTAGGAGCAAATATTTCAATAATATTTTATTTTTCCAAATACATGTAAAGATAGTTTTCATCATTCATTTTTGTAAAACTTTGTGTTCTAAATTTTTCTCCCTCCCTCCTTCCTCCATTCCCCAAGACAGAAAACATTCTGATATAGGTTAAAAATGTGCAATCCTTTAAAACATATTCAGGTTTATTGTACAAGAAAAATCACACCAAAAGAGGGGAAAAAAAACATGAGCAAGAAATAAACAAACAAATAAAAAGGTAAAAATCCTATGCTTAGATCCACATTCAATCTCCATAGTTCTCTGTTTGGTGAGATTGGCATTTTCTATCCAAAGTCGCATTGTTGAGAAGAGCCACATCTATCACAGTTGATCATCACAGAATCTTGTTTTTGCTGTGTACAATGATCTCCTGATTCTGTCACTCAGCATCAGTTCATGTCTTTCCAGTCTGCCAGAGATCATGATCATGAAGGAGGAGCTGACAAGATGAACCAGTAGAGGGGAGTGATAGGCAAGTCAAGCCAGAACTTGGAGTGGCCAGAGTCAGATGTTATCAAGAACAATTTTCAAATAGTAAAAGCAAAGTTCTCCTCACTGATGTTTCCCATCTGAAGTGAAACTACAGCTTCAAAAGATTGTTGCCTAAACCTCTCCCTAAAGCTGTGAATCTTTTGGAGAAACCCATTTCCTAGACTACTTTAGGAAATATGGGAACTAAATTTGGGGTATTGTGAGGCTCAAGTGAGAAAATGTTTGTAGAAAAAAACATTTAGCAAACCTTAAAGCACTATTAAAATGCTAGTTGCTATTGTTATTGTTGTTAGCCTAGAGTTATAAGACCTCCAGTCTACTGATGACTTCATTCCCTAAATCTCTACTACACTTCTGTTGAGCTCAAGCAATAAATGTTTAAAGAAATGTTTAAATATTCAAATGTTTAAAGAAACATAGCAGAGTCCACCAGGTCTTTGTATGCTTCTGAGGTCAATCCAGATTTCCCATCCCACAAGTCATTAACAGACCAGAACCAGATATTCTATATCTGTGCATACTTTATAGTCTCTTCAAAGTTTATACATCAGTCATCAGCACAACTCTGGGAAGGAGGATCCCTAAGATCCTCCATGAGGAAAGATGCCCTTGAAGATTTTCTGACCCTCATTACAAATGAAAATGAAGAGAACATAAACTTAAACCAAATACTATGTAATTGTGATGACCAATCTTAGCCTAAGAGTAAAGTTAAGGAAATATACCTCCTGAATTACATTAGAGAGACAGGGAACTAAGAGTTTAAAAAAAAAAAAATGAATATGCTCTCAGATTACTGCCTTGTTTGATTTTGCAAAATTATCTTTCCCCTTAGCAAGCAAGGTTCATTGGGTAGTAAAGGAGAAAAGTTATGTTCAGAATATATAATATAATGCTGAGTTACAAAGGTATCAATAAAATTTTAACTTTAATAAAATGAGAAAATCATTCTGGATAAGTCCCCTTTCAATCAATAAAAGTTTATAAGCGGGGGGGGGAGGGGAGGCAGCTAGGTGGCACAGTGGATAGAGCACCAGCCTTGAATTTAGGAGGAACCGAGTTCAAATCTGGTCTCAGACACTTAACACTTCCTAGCTGTGTGACCCTGGGCAAGTCACTTAACCCCAACCCCAGGGGGGGGGGGGAAGTTTATTAACCACTTTCTATTTGCTTATCATTGTGATAAATACCATTAAATCAAAGAAAAAACAACAAATCCTTGACCTTAAAGATCACATTCTAAAAGGGTGTACAATTTGTACATAAATAAGGATATGTCAGAGTAAATAGAAACAGACTCAGGAAATGTAATAGCAACTGGGAGAAACAGAAAAGACCTCCAGAAGGATATCATTAATAATTTTAAGGGTAATTCCCAAGAGGTGAAGGTGAGAATAGAGAGTTCTAAGAGTGGAGAACTGTTAGTGCAAGATCTTGGAGACAGGAAATGATATATTACATTGGAGGAAAAGAAAGAAGGCAAACATGACTAGATGAAAGAGTGAATGGAAATAGAAACAATGGAGACCAAAGAGCTTTAAATACTCAATAGAAGGCTTTATATTTAATCTGAGGGCTAAGAGAAAGCTATTAGAAGGTTAACTTGTCAGGAGATGCAAAACCTCTGAAAATTTTGGCAGTTCTGTATTGGAAAGACTGGAATAGTGAAAGAGTTGAGGCAGGCTTCAATAGTTCAAGTGATAGGTGATAAAGGCTTGGACAAGGGTGGCAGCTGTGTAAATGGAGAGTAGGGGCCATAATGGAATACCTAAGTGACCAGTAGATCAATTGTCAGACTCTTCCTGACTTCAAATCTAGCCTCAGACACTTATTAGCTGTGAGAATCTGAACCATTTGCCTCAGTTTCCTCATCTGTAAAATGAGCTGGAGAGGGAAATGGCAAACCACTCTGGTATCTTTGCCAGGAAAACCTGAAATAGAGTCATGAAATCTAAGACTGAAAAAAAGGAATAACAACAACAATAATGTATTCTTAATTATATGTCTACCCTTGTGGTAAAACTAATTTATTTATACAGTGCCTCCAGATCTTCAAAGAGCTTTATCTATATTATCTCATTTAAATATCAAAACAATCCTTTCCGGTAGATAATACTGGCATTATCTCCATTTTACAGATGAGAGGTTAAGTGATTTGACCCCAGTCACCTAGCTAATATCAGAGATGAGATGCAAATGCAGGTTTTTCTTACTCCAGGTCTGCCATTTTTTCCATTTATCATGAAGCCCCTGTTCTTACCTCTCACCATTTCCTCTCCCTCTCCACCCCTCCCTACCTGAAACTTGGAAAATCACACACACCAGGATAAGGTTTAAAAAGATTCTGCTTTCTATCAGTTGTGTTTTAATCCCTCATCTGTGATTCAAGCTATCTTGACCACAGTGATTGTAGTGTCTGAGGATATTCAAGTACTTATAGTACCTGGGAGGTGAGGACTAAATCATGAGGATTTTTGTAGGCTTCACCATTCCCTTTAATTTAGTTATTTGTCCATAAATGAATTTATAACCCCCCCTTTTTTTCCTTCCTCAAGAGAAGGGGCTAAGGAGCATCCAAAAGACCCTTCCTTTTTTTCCCTCTATTAGGGAGAGGTGGCTGTTCTGGAAACTTAGGAAGACTGATACTAATTTACATTTTATTGCGCTCCAGATTTACAAAACATCTTATGAGCATTATTTTATTTGATTCTTACAACAATCATGTGAGGCTGGTGCAATTATTATTCCCATTTTATAAATGAGTGAATCCTCATTTTATAGATGAAAATCTGATACTAAAGTGGTATTCTTTTTAAAATTTTTCATTATTATTATTATTATTGTAACAGTGTGTCTAGAAAAGTTGTTTATCTATGATGAAAAGACCTGTGGCTGAATTGCTTCCCTCTCCTTTTATCCCTACTTAGGAACATGGGGGTTATCCAACTGTTCCAGACTCTCCCTTATTTCTCCTCCTGAGTATGACTTACTCTTTATTCATAGGCTTAATTCTATTCCCTCACCCCCAGAAGTCTTCATAAGTATTCCTAGAGTAAAACTGAGGGGACGCCCATCAGTTGAAGAATGGCTGAATAAATTATGCTATATGAATATAATGGAATGTTATTGTTCCATAAGAAATGATCAGCAGCAAAAAATTATCAAACTGTGCATACTCTTTGATCCAGCAGTGTTACTACTGGGCTTATATCCCAAAGAGATTTTAAAGAAGGGAAAGGGACCTGTATATGTGCAAGAATGTTCATGGCAGCCCTCTGTAGTGGCCAGAAACTGGAAACTGAGTGGATGTCCATGAATTGGAGATTGGCTGAATAAATTGTGGTATATGGATGCTATGGAATATTATTGTTCTGTAAGAAATGACCAACAGGATGATTTCAGAAAGGCCTGGAGAGACTTACATGAACTGATGCTGAGTGAAAAGAGCAGGACCAGGAGATCATTGTATACTTCAACAACAATATTATATGATGATCAATTCTGATGTACGTGGTCCTCTCCAACAATGAGATGAACCAAATCAGTTCCAATAGAGCAGTAATGAACTGAACCAGCTACACCCAGCGAAAGAACTCTGGGAGATGACTATGAACCACTACATAGAATTCCCAATCCCTCTATTTTTGTCCGCCTGCATTTTTTATTTCCTTCATAGGCTAATTGTATACTGTTTCAAAGTCTGATTTTTTTGTACAGCAAAATAACTGTTTGGACATGTGTACATATATTGTATTTAACATATACTTTAACATATATAACATGTATTGATCAACCTGCCATTGGTGGGGGGAGGGGAGGAAGGAGGGGAAAAATTAAAACAAAAGGTTTGGCAATTGTCAGTGTTGTAAAATTATCCATGCATATATCTGGCAAATAAAAAATTATAATTAAAAAAAGAAAAAAAAAGAAAGAAATGATTAGCAGAATGATTTCAGAGAGGCCTGGAGAGACATCAACCGATGCTAAGTGAAGTGACCAGAACCAGATCATTGTACACAGCAACAAGATTATGTGATGATCAATTCTGATGGACATGGATCTTTTCAACAACATGACTCAGGCCAGTTCCAATGATCTTGTGATGATGAGAGCCATCTATACCCAGAGAGAGGACTGGGGGGAGAGGGGGGTTGAATTTTAGATCACAACATAGTATTTTCACTTTTTTTGATGGTGGTTGTTTGCATTTTGTTTTCTTTCTCATTTTTTTTCCTTTTTGATCTGATTTTTCTTGTGCAACATGATAATTGTAGGAATATGTATATAGAAGAATTGCACATGTTTAACATATATTGGATTACTTGCCACCTAGGGGAGGGGGTGGGAGAAAGGGAGAAGAAAAAATAATTTGGAGCACAAGGTTTTGCAAGGGTGAATATTGAAAACTATCTATGCATATGTTTTGAAAATAAAAAGATTTATTTAAAAAAAAAAAAAAAAAAAAAAAAAGCACATCCCTAGAATAGTAGAATAATGGGCCAAGTGGCCTCTAGTGGCAGCAGATAAATACAATCAATCAAAAGAAATCAACACATTGGCTTTTTTTTTTTTTTAAGGCCTATCTCATTCTGCGTCTCTAGATCATCAATTTTTTGTAAAGATATTGGAAGCGTACTTCATTATCAGTCTTCTGAAGTCATGATTGGTACTGATGAGGTCTAGATTTCAGGGTTCCATTTGGTCAGGGAACCAAATGATGAGATTAGGATTCCTGATGGTCAGGGAGTTAAATGAGGAGGTTAGTGTCAGGACTTGGGGTTCAGGGAACCAAATGAAGAGGTATGGCTCCTCTAAATCCCCTTGGGATTAGCGCAGGGCAGGGAGTTGTGGGAACCCCCTTCTGGCAGTGCAGAGATCCTTTATAAAGGAATTTATGAACCCGAAAAGCTAGACTGATAAAAGGAAGTTTATTATTGGCATTGGGAAGTCAGACCTTGCTATGCATGAATAGAAAGGCTGAATTTCTTAGTGGCAAGGTCCTGACAGGGGAGTAAAGTTTCCAGTAGAGAAATCCCAACAAAGAGGTATAAAGTCAGGTGAGGATATAGAAAGGGTAAGGCTGAAAGAGAATATCATTCCAGCGGGCAGAGGTTTCCTTGGTATAGCATGGCATGTTAGGTTCTCTGCAAGGAGAGGATTTAAAAATTGGCTCTTTTATAATTGAAGCCTTTGGCTACAAGCCCAGGCCTGCTCCCCTTCCAGAGGAGGCTGGTGGGTGGAGTTGAATAGAAAATCTTAAGTTGAATAAGGTTGGAATTCTCCAGCTCAGGACTCAGCTAGCCCCACCTAGATAACAGAATGAAGCTGTTTGTCTTCGGGAAGGGTCTTTACAGTGCCAGGATTCAAGGAAAAAGTCTCCTTGAAAGAGCTGCTCAAGTGCTCTACCTCATGGCTCATTCCCCAAGTCAGAGAGAGAGAAAGAGAAAGAGTTTTGGAGCTCCCCTCATCAGTACTATGATGATCAGAGTTCTAAAGTCTTTCAGATTTATTTTCAGAGTTATGACATTATTATTGTCATGATGTTAATTGTCCTGGTTATTCTTGTTTCACTCTGTCACTTCACACCAGCCTTCCTAAGTTTCTCTGAATCTATTATGTTCCCTATGTCTTATAGCACAATAATATTCCATTACATTCACAAATCATAACTTGTTCAGTCATTCTCCAGGGCCATCTCTAGTCATCTAGTCATCCCGATCTCTATCTGGCCACTGGACCCAGATGGCTCTGGAGGGGAAATGAGGCAGGGGACCTTGCCCAGCCCTTCCTCACTGAAATCCAATTCACTTGCATTCATGCCATCTCCTCCCTGATGTCATGGTCCCCTTTATGAACAAAGGACAAACAACAACCTACTTTGTTTCTATTGTTTGCTGCAACAAAAAAAAAACAAAACAAACAAAAAAAAAAAAAACAGTGCTATTATAAGTATTTTACCACATAATTCTTTATGCTGAGATGATTTTCTTTTTAACATTTGTTAAAGTACAACAATATAATTTTTCGTCCAACTTCCTTCCATTAAAACTCAAACAGAAAGAAAAAAACACTCTTATGACAAATAGACAATCAAAACAAATTGGATATGGTCAATGAGGCATAATTCTTTGTTAACATTTAGTTTATTTTTTTCAATGAACAAAAATCTATTTTATCTGTCTCCCATCTCTCTCTCACGTTAAAATAAAGGAACAATAAGAAAACCTTTGCAACAAATATGCAAAGTAAAGGAAAACAAATTTGCAAATTCCCCATATCCAAAAAATTTATATCTAATTGTATATGCTGAGTACATCATCTCTCTGTCAGGGGGTAGATAGCATGCTTCATGAATGGTAGGATTTGAATCCCAGTCTTCCTCACTCCAAATCCAGAGTTTAATCCATTATGGGAATACTTAATTACTTTGGAAATTAGGTCCTGAAGTGAATGAGGCAACTTCCAAATGCAAGATTATACATTGGGATGGAGTGCTGAACTTGTAATCAGGAAACAACTGGCTTCAACTCCTTTCTTAAGCAATTATTAGTTGTGTGACCTTGGACATAATCTCTCTTTGCCTCAGTTTTCTCACCCATAAAATGAAGGTGGTAGATTGGATGGTATTAAGGTTTCTTCTAGCTCTATGTGATCTCTTGATCCATTGATGAGCTTGTAGAGTTGGAAGTCACAGAAGAACTGAAGACAAGAAATGAGATCACAACACTTTGTTGATGTCTTATAATTCACTGCATTATTTGGAACATTGTATAGAAATCATCCTGGTGTTGAGGTCCTGAGTAGCTAGACGGCATTAGCAGAGAAAGCCTGAAGCACTGATAGAACTATAATACTTCCAGATGAGCAGGAAGGGAGGGGCCTCTCAGCTTTAAGTAAGCCTTTTTTTTCTTAAGTAGCTTTCTGTTCAAATGGAGGTGAGGTCATTATATTATTTTTATTATTGTTATTATTTTTCCTAGTTACATATAAAATGTTTTTGTTATACATGTACATCCTTTTTTTTATATATAGATATTTCCATATGAATCACATTGGGAGACAAAAATCGGAACAAAAGGGAAAAACCACGAGAAAAAAAAAAAAAAGATGGAAAATAGTTGCTACTCATTCAGTCTCAGTAGTTCTCTTTCTAAATATGGATAGCATTTCCTATGCAAAGTTTATTGTGATTGCCTTGGATCATTGAACTGTTGAGAAGAACTAAATTTATCAAAGTTGAGCACTACACAATCTTGCTGTCATTATGTACAATATTTTCCTGGTTCTGTTTGCTTCACTCAGCATCAGTTCATGTAAATCTTCCCAGGCCTTTCTAAAACCAGCCTGTTCATTTTTTTTTTAAATAGAACAATAATATTCTATAACTTTCATATACCATAATTTTTTTAGCCATTCTCCAATTGATGAGCATCTCCTAATTTTTCAATTCCTTGCCACCACAAAAAGAGTTGCTGCAAACATGGGTCTTTTTCCCTTTTTTTGTGATTTTTTTGGGTATCTTCAGACACAGTATAGACACTGCTGGATCAAAGGGTATGCATCTATATTAAATTTAACATATATTTTTACCATGTTTAACATATATTGGATTACTTACCATCTAGGGGAGGAGAATGGGGAGAAATTGTGGTTTTGCAAGGGTTAATGTTGAAAAATTATCCATGCATATGTTTTGAAAACAAAAAGTTTTAATAAAAAAAAATATTTTTAAAAAGGTATGCATAATTTTTGTTTTTCTGCCCAGGTTATTTTTTATTTTCTTTTTAAATCCGATTTTTATTGTGTAACAAGACAACTGTATAAATATGTATACATATGTTGTATTTAACATATACTTTAACATGTTTAACATATATGGGGCTACCTGCCATCTAGGGGAGGAGAAGGAGAGAAGGAGGAGAATAGTTGGAACAGAAGTGAGTGCAAAGGTCAATATTGAAAAATTACCTGTGCATATGTTTTGTCAATAAAAAGCTATAATTTTTTTTTTTTAAAGAAGAAGCTATGCATAGTTTTATAGCCCTTAGGGCATAATTCTAAATTGCTCTTCAGAATGGTGGATCAGTTCACAACTCCTAGGTAGAAATCTTTAGAAATGTCACTCTATCCAATCCGAAAGCTGAGTTATGATGTCAAACCCCTGAGGTTATATTTCACCTGTAAAACATCTGCCCTGGTGTAAATCTTTGCTTAGTTCCTTTTAGGCTTAGCCTGCCATGATGTCCAGTCTCATGGTATCTTTCTTCTCACTCTTTCCCCCCTCATTGCCTCATAGTGTCTTTCTCCTTATTATAGCTAATTCTTCTAGAGAACTTAATCCCTTTTAGGGTTAGATTGCCAGTGAATGATGTAATCCGCTTCCCTTTTAGGGGTTAGTCTGCTAATCTCTTCTATGGATTTAGCTTGCCAGTCGATAGTGTACCTCATGACATATTCCCTTTAATGGCTTCTTCCTCCTGATTAATTGTAAATTCCACTAAGGAACTTGTTTTTCCCCTTGTTAATTGTTAGAATCCCTTTCCTTGCTAACTCCTGTGTGTTAATTTACATAATAAATAATACTCCTTTGTATCTGTGATGGATGCCTGTGACATAATTTCTTTATGTTGTGAACTTAATCTCTATTATGCTATTTTTTACATAATATACTATTTACAATCTATTGCACTTCAGAATCTATTTCATATTTACCACTCCTGGTGCTTATTTTACCTTACACTGGTATAGTCTGATGTATTGCTTTACTTGATACAAATAAGGAATTGCCTTTAAATTGGGTTACTTTACTGGTGAGCACCAGCACTCATGTGTATACACCTCACCCCTAAGCTTTGTTTCCCAGACCTTGGATACTCCATCCTTACACCGGGTCAACAGGCTGGAACTCTGTTTTCTGTTTCTGTAGCTCTCCAGAGGAAAGCCATGTTAATGCATGATGGACACAGGTGACTAGTAGCAAAAGAACTGTGTACAGGAAGCACATTCAGATCCAGGAGGCACCCAGTTATAAGTTCTCCTCCTAGAGTGAAGTGTAGGGCTTAGAAAGGTTCCTGCAGCCCATGCTTGGTAAGGAGACAAAGCAACCAGCTGAGATATTAGGAAACCACAGGGCAGCATGTTCAGCCCAATGAGACATCCTGGTGAGTCAGGACGCTGCTCTGGTCAAGCTCTTGGCCACCTCCTGGCCCACTGGGCTTGTTCTTCCTGGTTTCTCTCCTTCAGCTGAAGAGTCTGCTGTCTATGTATCACAGCCGGAATCTTGTTTCTGACTAGTATTGTTAGTTCAAGTAACAGGGAAAGCAGCAGGAATCTCTCCCAATCTTTAGGTTTCACATTGCAGCCTTTATTATTTAAGTCAGGATATCCTGTTCTTGCTAAAGTATACATGAGGTACTCAGCGTTATAATCACACTGAAGAATCAGCTCTTTACTCCTATAATTAGAAGGAGGAAGTTTACTAACCTAAATTACTAACCTAAATAGTCTCCCCCAGAGGGTGTCTCCCTCATTTCTTCAAGGCAGCCTTTGCTGGTGCAGGCTACTTTTGAACAAACTACACTTCACTACCCACTCATGGCCACCCCCAACCCCCCAATTAATTTGCTCTGTAAAATGGTTCCCTATGGTTTCTGTAAGAGTCATACAGTTTAGGAGGTTTTTTGTTTTGTTTTGTTTTGTTTTTTTACATAAAATAAATTCTTCCCACTGTCCTTAAAGTAAATTTATTTTTGTATCCTTGGTGTATGGCACCTAGTAGGTACTTAATAATTGTTTATTGACTGATTGATTGATACCTCATTTTACTCCCAGAAAAATTTAAGTTCCTTGTGGGTAGAGACTATTTTGTTTTTGTTTTTAGATCTCTTGGACTTAAGATAAAATGTGAAAAAATGCCTTGGATTTGAAGTCAGATGACCTATGGTTTAACCATTTCTACCACTTACTACCTGTGATACTGGGCAAATCAATTGATTTCTGGTCATAACTTTCTTCACCCATAAAATGAAAAGACTGTACTACATCAGGGTTCTTAACTGGGCTTGCTAACTTTTTTTTTTTTTTTTTTTGAGTCAATTATGGTTAAGTAAGGATCACAAAACAACTAAGTGTTTGAGACTAAGTATTTGAGGTAGGATTTGAACTCAGGTCCACTTAACTCTTCTCCCATGACCTTTGCTTTTTGTGTTTTTTTTTTCTTTTTCAACTTTATTTTTCCAATTATCTATAAAGATAGTTTTATACATTCATTTTTGTAAGATTCTGAGTTCCAAATTTTTTTCTCCATCCCTCTCTTAACTCTCCTCCTCCCCAAGACAGCAAGCAATCTTATATAGGTTATACATGTACAATCATTTTAAACATATTTCCGTATTTGTCATGTCATAAAAGAAAAATCAGAACAAAAGGGGAAAAGCCCATGAAAGAAAAAGCAAACAAACTAAAAAAAGATAAAAATATTATGCTTTCATCTACACTCAGTCTCCACAGTTCTCTTCTCTGGATGAAGACGGCATTTTCTACCCCAAGTCTATTGGAATTGTATGGCTTTGTTTTTTGTTTTATTTTGTTTTGTTTTTTAAATTCTGAAAACCATATTTCAATAGAATTAATTTCTTTTGTATTCCTATGATTTTGATTTAATACATTTAAAACATTAGCTTCAGAAGGAGCTCATAGGCTTTACTAGACTGTCAAAGAGGTCTTCGCTAACCAAAAAGGGGAAGAATTCCTAGACTAGATGGACAGTTCTAAATCTATGATCCTATGGTTTCATTTGTGTAGGGAACTCCTCTGTAAAACATTCCTTCCCTGATGTAGATTCACCTATGTGATACAGCTGCTACATGTCAGAGGCAGGTCTTAAAACCAAGTCTTCCCCCTCTCATTTACAACAAATTACATTGTAAGTATTTGGTAAATCATTGGTGAAATGAATGAATAAAAAGGTCAGGAAACCACCCAAAAATTAAACTCTTTGCTGTCTTTTGGGCTGTCTCTTGTCTGTCTCATCCCTCCTTTCCCATTCATGCCTATCCTAGCAGAAGCATTACACGATACCAAAATATATCATCCTTATAAAAATACAACTATGTCTATTTATAAAGAGAGATTGTATTTCCTATAAATTAATCATATAGCATCATAGAATGTTCAAACTGGAAGGGAATGTAGAAACATCTAGTTCAGCAAGAAGTTCAACAAGTGTAGGAGAGTTCATTTTTCATCACCATCCTCCTCCTTTCCCATTAAAATTCAAGGTATTTATGAGATGTTAAACTGTAAGGAATCATCTATAGTTGGATACCTTTATGAAGTGTGTGTATCTTTCTCCAAATACATGGAAAGGGGCAATCCCATTGCCTGATGGAAGCTAAGTTTTTTTAGTTCAAGATCCCTTTGTAGAGGAGATCATATTAGTCGGGAAAGAGAGAAGGAGAAGAGAGAATTTCTTTCTCCTTCCCCCCAGTGACCATAATATATAGAAAAGATTTCACCAGGAAGAGTCACCCCAATCAGTAAGCAGTTCAAAAACTCATAACTGTCTCAGATAGAAAGAACACACTACTGTCCCCAGAATTCTAGGGGGTACTCACTACTAAAGCTGTAGCTTCTGAGCCCCTACCTTTTAGCTTTCTCTAAAGAAAAGCAGTCACTTGAAGGAAGAAGTACTGTTGTTCACCCTTCCTTCTCAAAGAGGACCACAGACATCAGGAGAGAGATATCTTGATTTGCAAATGAATTGGATTTAATTGAGGCAAGGCTGTGCAAAAGCTTCAGCCTTGTCTCTCCTCCAGAGTCCTCAAGGTATAGTGGCAAGACTTAGGTCAAGATGACTGGCAATGGCCCCCAAAGGAAGAAGCATGTTTAAAAAATCAAGATCTTTGCCAGCACAGAATAGGGAAAGCTATGAACTCAAGAAACAGCTAGCCATAGCAATTGGGAGTTGAGCTGTGGCGAAAAGCACATCCTGGGTATCCAGTGGGGTGACATACTCAGCAGATATGATGCACCCAGAAGAGATGGAAGACTGAGTATTCTATGGGCAGAGGAAAGGATTTCCAGGCCCTATCATACCAGAATTTGTCATTTATGCTTGTTTTATATATGTTACATATATGTGCCTCGGTATAATTGTATTATACGTCTGAATCCTCTCTTTCCATTGGTTCTATGTATATGTTTAGGATTATAGGAGCGGAAATGTTCAATAATTACTTATGATTCCAGAAGATTATGATTCCTTGAAGGAAAAAAACTATCTTTTGTCTTTTTTTGAATCCCTAACACTTAGCACAGTATCCCTTAGAAGAAACTTAAATGTTTATTGATTGACTAACTGCACCATAATAGATGCTTTTGCTGAAAGGTAATTGTGTCTACTAGCTCAGAGGTGTCAAACAAGAGACAATTGCAGCACACTCCTGACATCGATAACATTACATTTTAAAACTAAGTGAATATGTGTCTGGCAGGGATAATTATGTTCTAATTAGTGGTTCCATTTCTTTTTTTTAAATTAGTTTATTTATTGACACACATTGTTTTATGAATCATGTTGAGAGAGAAAAAAATCAGAGCAGAAGAGAAAATCCATGGGAGAGATTAAAAAAAAAAAAAAAAAGTGAACATAGCTTGTGTTGATTTACATTCAGTCTCCTTATTTTTTCCGGATGCAGATGGCATTTTCTGTCTATTGGGATTGCTTTGAATCACTGAACCACTCAGAAGAACCAAGCTTTTCATAGTTGATCATCACATACATATTCTTGTTGTTATTGTGTACAGTGTATTCCTGGTTCTGCTTATTTTTCTCAGCATGACTTCAGAATAAGGTTTTCCAGACCTTTCTAAAATAATTTTTCATCATTTTTTTATAGAATAACAATATTTCATTACTGCTTATACTACAACTTGTTCAGAACTTCCCCGGTTTAGTGGTCCTATTTCTATTTGAGCTTGATACTCCTAGTTGATTGAACATAGAAAGACATAGACACAATCTAGTTAGTTGATTGAACATAGAAAGCTAAAAGGTGGGAGCTCAGGAGCTATAGCTTTAGTAGTGAGTATCCCTGAAAATTCTGGGGTTGTATTCTGGGCATTTTACTTATGAGTTTGAGGGCAACTTGGGGAAAGAAGGAATAGCTCAGAGATTTGGCAATAGAATGGACATATAGGGTAGGTGAGAGGGAGGACTTGAGGTGATATTGAGGTTGATTGGGAGGATAACAGGGCCCTGATAGTAATATAGAAATAAGGAAGGAGAGGAGTAAAATAAAAATAATTTCTCTTTTGAACATGTTGGATATGAGATGATGCAAGATATCCAATCAATATATTCAAAAAAGAATGTGGTGGTTTGGGACTAGAGCTCAGGAAAGACGTGATGGCTAGATTTGGGGCATAGTCCTATATAAAGATTATAAATGGTACCATAGGAGATGAGTTCCCCAAGTAAGTGAGTATATAAGGGAAAAGAAAAGAATGTTGGGAGACTCGAGAAGGAACAGTTGGATAGATAGGAAGAAAACCATAAGAGATCAATATCTATCAAGGAGAGAATACCAAGTAGGAGAAAGTATTCAATTGTGTCAAATGGCACATTGTGTACTAGGCATTGTGCAAGGCACTGGGAATACAAACACAAAAATAAAACTAATTTTGCCCTTTGCCCTACTGGCAAAGGTTTAACTGGGGAGTCTTCAAGATGCACAAATATAAGAAAATAAGGAGTAGACACAACACATATGCAGAACATATGCAAAGTGACCTTGGAGAGGACCACACTAGGAGTTGAGAGACTTTTGAGATCTCAGATAGAAGGTGGTATTTAAGCTGAAACTTGAAAGAAATTAGGATTTCTAATCAGTCTCACAGAAGAACACCAACAATCTCCTATCCATGCTTTTCCTTGGAAAAAGAAGCTATAGCAGCAGGTGATAGCTATGAAGGTAGAATCAAGATCCAGAATTTGTCAGAAGATTGAACTGAAGGAGTTATTCAAGCCAAAACACAACTCTTCCCCCCTCAGACCATGTGTCCAGGGAGTGTTGCCTCTCCCACTTACATGAGAGTCTATATTGGAAAGTACAACTTTTATATAGAGAGATTAAAAATTGTTCTCTTGCTTCATTTCTCCTCCTTGTTATTTACATTTGCATTGTCTCAGTTAAATGCCTTGCTATCTAACTTGCTGTTATTTTTTCTGAAGAAACCAAAGCTAGGAAAGATAAACTAAAAGACTGTCTTAAAATCATATAGCAAATACTGAACTAAAATGAGACTGAAACCCAGGTAATCCCTACTTCTTCTCTTTCTGCCTACTACTGAGCACCACAAATTTTACTGTCATTTATTTTCCATGTTTTAGTACAAGATGCATTCAGGTTCCAGAACAATATAGTTCATGACGTAGGACAGATATGAACATCAGTGAACAACAGCTGCCGTTACCAGAATGAAGATCCAAAAGGGGGAAAGTCCCAGGCCATATGCTTTATTTTCCCAGCTGCACCATGCTTCAAATCTTTAACAAGTTTCTCCCCACACTCACTCTGACTATTTTTGCCTTATATTTTTTCTTTCTAACCTATATATTTTCAGCCCCTTTGCATTATCAGACTCTTATTAATACCAGGGCAGAAGAAATATTACTTATAATAGCAAAAAGCTGGAAATACATGACATACCCAATAACTAGAGAATGGCTAAGACAATTATATTATCTGAATGTAATAGAATAATATAGAATATTAAGGAATGACAAGAAAGAAATACAGGCAATATTGTATGAAATGATGTTATTAAGAAAGAACTGAGAGAACACAATGACTATAATCATGTAAAAGACATTAAGCTACAAAAATAATTTTTTAAAAAAAATCTAAGGTTAAATATGTTATTTGTACTTAAGTTTTGTCTTCTTTTTAACTTGCAACTAGAAAAATACAAAGTTAATCATATTATCATAAACCATGTTGCTTTAAGTATTTTCAGAGAATGTATTTTGTGAGTGATTTGTCTTTGATTATATTTTCTTGCTGTCTAAAAGGCAAATTTAGCAATTAAAAACAAAATCCCAGGGCAGCTAGGTGGTGCAGCGGATAGAGCACCAGCCCTGAATTCAACAGGACCCTGGTTCAAATCTGCTCTCAGACACTTAACACTTCCTAGCTGTGTGACCCTGGGCAAGTCACTTCGCCCCAGCCTCAGGGGAAAAAAAAAACCCCAGGGTAAAAAGCAGCAATGCAATTATCTTGATTCAAGATCCAGCATGTTAGGAATGTTCACAGTGGATCTTCTATGTAACACAGAGGGTAGCACCTATAAGTTATCTCTAGTCTCTCCAGTCCCTGTGCCCCTACTATGCTGGATTCTCCCTGCCATATCAGCCCTTGATAAAGCTATTTTACAAAAATATCTTTTAAAAAACCAGGAGTGATTTCCTCCCGGTCCATCCTTTCTTCCCCGTAATCTACATATATAGTCATCTTCACTCATCGGTGACTCAGAATTCTTCTCTCTCTTCCTGTTGGTATCCTCATTATGGGCTCTTTCCCCCCCCCCCCCCTTTCTGCTTCTATTCTCTCTCTTACATTCTCTTTTCCATCATTGTCCTCACAGACCATGAGACCAGAGCCGGTGAGATCTTGGCCATCAGGTCTGAAACCCCACCATGTTTGCCCATTGCTTCCCTTCTCATCATAGATCTACTTAAGATTGATTCAGCTTCTGCTCTATTTCCATAGCACAGGGCTGGACAGCAAACAGCCACAGACCAAGCAAATTCATTGCTTAAGTGCTGCTGAGTAGCAGCTCTCAGGACATGTGGGTACTGGGGACCTTGTAGACCTAGAAACTCCCCCAGGAGCCTGGGTCCAGTTCTTGGTTTCTACCACAGGGACTCCACAATACTAGCAACAGTAAAAACAATGACAACAGGAGATAGAGTATGGAGTGGTAGAAAGAGTGCTGGGTTTGGACAAAGGAGACCTGGACATGAATCCTGGCTCCTACATTTACTAATTATGAGACAGCAGGCAAATCTCTAAGACTCTCTGAGCCTCCAGTTCCTTTTTTATAAAAAGGGATGATAACATTTGCACCCTATATCTCACAGGGCTTTTATAAGAAAAATATTTTGCAAATCTCTATAGAAACTTGAGTAATCAGAAAAAATAGACTTTAATTATGCATTATCTGCAGACCATAAGGACCTAGTACCTGACACTGTAACACTATTTGCTAAATAATAATAATAACAGCTAGCATTTATATAATGCTTACTATGTTCCAGGCACTATAAGTTGTTTTTTTACAAATATTATGCTACATGAAAGAGTGTTCCAAATCACTATTGATCAGAGAAATGCAAATTAAGACAACTCTGAGATACCACTACACACCTGTCAGATTGGCTAAGATGACAGGAACAAATAATGATGAATGTTGGAGAGGCTGTGGGAAAATTGGGACACTGATACATTGTTGGTGGAGCTGTGAAAGGATCCAAACATTCTGGAGAGCGATTTGGAACTATGCTCAAAGAGTTACTAAACTGTGCATACCCTTTGATCCAGCAGTGCTGCAACTGGGCTTATATCCCAAAGAGATCTTAAAGAAGGGAAAGGGACCTGTATGTGCAAGAATGTTTGTGGCAGACCTCTTTGTAGTGGCCAGAAACTGGAAACTGAATGGATGCCCATCAATTGGAGGATGGTTGGGTAAATTATGGTATATGAATATTATGGAATATTATTGTTCTGTAAGAAATGACCAGCAGGAGGAATACAGAGAGGCCTGGAGAGACTTACATCAACTGATGCTGAGTGAAATGAGCAGGGCCAGATTATTGTACACGGCAACAAAAAGACTATATGATGATCAGTTCTGATGGACGTTGGCTCTCCTCAACAATGAGATGATTCAAACCAGTTCCAGTTGTTCAGTGATGAAGAGAGCCATCTACACCCAGAGAGAGAACCATGGGAACTGAGTATAAACCACAAAATAGCATTTTCACTCTTTTTGTTGTTGCTTGCTTGCATTTTATTCTGCTGCTTTTTTTTTTTTTTTTTTTTTACTGGTCTGATTCGAGTTTTCTTGTGCAACACAATAATTATATAAATATGTATGCATATATTGGATTTAACACATATTTCTACCATGTTTAATATATATTGGACTACTTACCACCTAGGGGAGGGCTTGGGAGAAAGGAGGGAAAATTGGAACACAAGTTTTTGCAAGGGCTATTGTTAAAGAATTGATCACACATAAGTTTTGTTGTTGTTGTTGTTTTTCCTGAGGCAGTTGGGGTTAAATGACTTACCCAGGGTCACACAGCTAGGAAGTGTTAAGTGTCTGACGCCACATTTGAACCCAGGTCCTCCTGACTTTAGGGCTAGTGCTCCATCCACTGTGCCACCTAGCTATCCCCACACATATGTTTTAAAAAATAAAAAACTTTAATTTAAATAACAAAAACATAAACAAAAATTATGCTGTTTAGTCCTCAAGGAATTAAGGTGCTATTATTATCCTCATTTTATAGTTGAGAAAACTGAGCGCCTTGCCCAGGATAACTTAGAATTTTAGCAATGTTTAAGGCTGGATTTGTACAAAGCTCCATATACTGCACCACCTAACTGCTTCAAGTCTTTCTAGTTCTAATTCTATGAAATCTGACCCCATACACAAGTCAGGGGCAGCTAGATGGCTCAGTGGATAAAGTAGTGGCCTTGGAGTCAGGAGGACCCTCAGACTTGGGGCAAGTCACATAACTCCAGTGGTCTGCCCCCCCCAAAAAAAAAAGAATACAGTGTCAACTATAAGGAAAAGCAGGTATGTGATTTCCCTACCCTAGATGTCAACCACCAAGTTCCATAATCAAAGGAAAACTCAAGGATTCAAAATACTATAATACTATATATGATATAGTATATAATACTATAATACAAAATAATAGAGCTGCCCTGGAGTTAGGAAGACCTGGATTCAGACTCTACCTTTGACACATTCTAATTATGTGACCAAAAGAAAGGCATTGAACTTCTCGGCTCCTCAGGTGATTGTAAATCAATGAGCCAACCAACTATATTGTTAAGTACCAACTATGTGCCAGGCACTGTGCCCTATAGGCTCCGTTAAGTACCAACTATGTGCCAGGTCCTATATAGGCTCCGAGGATACAAATTTAAAGAAAGAAATAATCTCTATTCAAATTGATTTGCATTCTATTGATGGACATAGTACCACACATAAAACTATGTACAGAATAAATATGAAATTAATAAATACAAATATAGACAAAGTACTTTGGGAAAAGAAGGCACTCACTATTAGGACATTCAGAAAAGCTTCATGCAGAAGATGGTGTCTGAGCTGCATCTAAACAGAAGAGAGGGACTCTTTGAGGAAGAGGGAAAGGAAAGAAAATATTCTAGACATGGAGAATGTTCTGTGTCAAAGCACAAAGACCAGAGACAGAATGTGGGAAGGAGAGAAAAGACTAGTTTGGCTGGATTGCAGAGTATGGGAAAGGACATACAATACAGTAAGGATGGTCAGGTTGTGTATAAATGCTCATTCTATATAAAAGGTTATATAAGCAGTTCTTCTCTTCCTTTTATCTTCTTCTACCTTCCTCTTATCTTTTTTAAAATTAATTTTATAACTATAACATTTTTGACCGTACATATGCATAGGTAATTTTTTGCATTATCCCTTGTACTCGCTTCTGTTCCAAATTTTCCCCTCCTTCCCTCCACCCCCTCCCCTAGATGGCAGGCATTCCCATATATATTAAATATGTTATAGTATATCCTAGATACAATATATGTGTGCAGAACCAATTTTTTTGTGTTGTTGTTGCAAAGGAAGAATTGGATTCACCTTCCTCTTATCTTAAAGGCAATAAATATGAAATCTTCAGAGACAGTCCAATAGGGGAGTTACATGGGCAGATCTGCATTTATGGAAAATTACATTAGCGACTCTGTAGGACAGATTGCAGTGAAGAAAGACTAGAGGCAGAAAGACTAACAGGCTGTTGCAATAATCTAGATATGAGGTGATGAATTTAGGTGATGGTCTCTAAGTGGAGGGGAATCAGATGGGAAAGATACAGAGGAATTGCCAAAAGGCATTTACAGGGGGATTTTCCTTGCTCACAGTTCCCTGGAACAATGAAATCACAAGTCTTGTCCAAACCTCAATCCTTCCCAAAACCTATGGAATGATCTGGGAATTCACTGTTTTATTAAATCACAGAACTAAAGGGAAATTCTTCAGCATTTCTGATGAATGGTTTGTTCAGCCTCTCCCAGAATGGTTCCTATAGTGAAGGGTAACCTGTTGAAAGAGCTCTTTCCACCCTGCTGTAAAGAAACATTTTAGGCCACAATTCCATTCTCTGTGCTTCTGCAATTTAGGAGCTACCTGTTCAAATTAGGAACACATTTTGGCTTCTTCCTGAAAGATCTACGTTTTTGTCTCTATTGCCCTAGGTCATCTCTACACCTTAATGCACTATGTCTGGTTTCCACCCTCTGGAACTATTTAGTCTTAGTCCCCCACATCACTGACTATGGCCTTCATCTCAGATGTGTGAGACTCAATGGCCAGGCAAAAACAGTTCACAGAATTTGTGTCTCCTTCTTCCATTTTGATCTCTAAGTCTCCTTTGGAGCCTCCAATAGGTTACCTCGTTGTTTGATCCACCCATGCACATGACCAGCACAATTCCCAGGGAGCACAGGCCCACCAAACTTTGATATATTCCTGCTAAACCCTTCCAGATAAGACTAGAGGATGACAATGGAATTAAAACCTCAGGGGATTAGTCTTACATAAAACATATACAATCAGTCCTATCCATTGTTGTTTTGGGATTATATGTGACCATATTTTTTCATTTTTAACTTCTTGTATTAATTATTTTTTCAACCTCTCAAGTTTAAATTTCCTACTTCTTGTAATTTAAAATATTGTTACCTCTTTGACACATAAATTTATGTTTGTAAATAAATTCCATTCACAAAAATGTCATTTTATTTCAACAAACATTTACCAAGAAGCTACTATTGCTAGGTATTGTGCTAAGTACTGGGGTTACAAAAGCCAAAATGAAACAATATTTGGTCTGAAGGAGATTATAGTTTATTTTGGGGATATGACATGTACTATTATAAGCAAATACAAAAACATGGAAGGCTGAGTGAATAATGGTACACTGGTGGAAATCATGATGCCAGATGTCCTAATGATAAGTTCATAATGCTGGTAATTTTCAAATTGAGATGAGGATTTTCTTCTTAAAGGTGAAAACTTGAAGTTTAGAACTGAAAGGAATGTTCAAGAGGGAGAAAAGAGAGGGCAGAACTTTGGGGACCATCTATCTTAAGGAATTAGGAAAAAGACAAAAAGCCAACAGAGCAGATAGAGATGGAGAAGTTAAAGATAAAATGGGGGGGTGGTACAGCAGAGAGTGCTGGGCCTGGAGCCAGGAAAGTTCATCTTCAGCTCTCAAAGCACTGTACTTCATGAAAGTAAAGGAGGATGAAGACTGGAAAAATTTATTTTGCTTAGGTGGTTATGGGTAGCTTTTGAGAAAGTATCTGTCATTAAATGTTTGGGAGCATTTTACAAGATGAAGAAAACAGAACTGAGTGGATAGGAACTGGAAGAAAAATGATCAGCAGTAAAAGATCAGTGAAGGTACTCCTTTGATAAGATCAATATACATATCTTTTAAGGTGGAATTAACAACTGATAATTAAAATAATTACATACATAGCAATCATTTATAATATCTTGGTTTTTTTGTTCATTGTTTTCATTTGATTTTTAGCTTATTTTTCTTATGCTCTTTCTCATATATTTGAATACCTATTTTTGACAAAAGTTAAAATAAAACATCTTAAGGAAAAACAGATGAAATAATATTTTGGCATTTTAATTGAAATATTGATCTCATGAGTCTTATGAGCATAAATCAATTATTTAGAACTTGAAAATTTCTAAATGAATTAGATTTCTATTAGCCTTTAATGTTTTTTAATTAATTGTTTGTATCAATATTGTTCTTTGACTTCTCTTTTCTTTGCTCTTCATCACTTTGAACAAGTTTTCCTGTTTCTTTGAATTTGTCATATTAATCATTCTTATCTTAAATAATATTCCATTGAATACATTATTTCATAATTTCTATAGTTATTCTGAAACAATGGCTGCCTAAAAAAACCCGTTTCCAGGTTTTTTGTTATTACAAATAGTACTACTAAGAATATTTTTGTACAGATAGGTAATTTTCCCATGTCAATATCCCTTGTAATATGTTTTCAGTAGTAAGACCACTGAATATATACATTTCAAATTTTTTATTGTATAATTCAATATTGCTTTTTTTCTAAAAGATTAGATAAATTCACAATTCTACTAGCAATGTAATAGCATATCTGGGTTTTTTTAACCACATCTATATCAGCATTACATTTTATAATTTTTAATTTGATGGAGGTTGAGTAGAATTATATTTGCTTTAATTTGCATTTTTGAATTATTATGAAGACTGAGTTAGCACCTTGGATACCTTAGAGTCAGCCAGAGTCAGGATAAGCAAAAGTCCTTGGTCTTTATTTTTGGTCTTTAAGGGTAAAATTGAATTGGATGGACGCAGGATCTCCATAACCTCTCCTCTCCTTCTCTACCGTCAAAGTGACTCTGGCTTGTCTTATCAACCCCCTAATCTCTCCTAACAATTGAGCCAGCACAGAATAGTGGGAAGGGCCATTTTCTAAGCATATGCTAATAGATTATTGTCCAATTGGTAATTAGCCTTAAGTGCTTAGTTGTCCAACCCCAGTGCATCAACTCAGAATTTCAGCCCTTTATATCTCCCACTTTCTTTTGTTTTAGAACACAGGTGGTCACGATATCCCTGACTTCTTAGGGAGGTGAGAACCCCAAAAAGGAGGTAGGTGATCACACCCTCCTTGACTTCTCAGAAAGGGAGATGAAAAACACCAAAGGGAAGGGGGGAATCAAGCCAGATATTGTTTGTGGGTTTCTGGGCTGAAGGATCTTATTAGAGACAGGTGTGCACAAACCCATCAGCATGGGAGATATTACACAAGTACATAGCAATAATGCACAGGCTATAAGTGATGACTCTCCCCACAGCCAGGGCAGGTTCAATGTGGTGTAACAAACATAAATTGTACATGCAAGTAGTGATATAACAAACAATATGAATCAACCTGGTATTGTAAGAGATTTCAAGAAGTCCTAGAAGGAGGGTATCTAAACAACAATCACACATATGCCTTCTTCAGCAGCCAAAAGATAGTCCAAAACTAATCTATTGTCCGTTGGTTCACATATCAGGGAATCCAATGATCCCAGCAAGTTTTTGAAGTCCTGCAACAGTCTTTTTATGCGTTAGGGAACCCAAATGATTCCTGCAGATTTTGAAGTCCTGCAATGGTCTTATCATTTCTCAGAAAATCCAATGATTCCTGAGGGCTTTCAAGTCCTACAACAGTCTTATCATGTCTCAGAGAATACAATAATTCCTGAGGGCTTTCGAGTCCTACAACAGTCTTATCATGTCTCAGAGAATCCAATGAATCCTGAGGGTTTTCAAGTCCTACAACAATCTTATGTCTCAGAGAATTCAATCATTCCTGAGGGTTTTCAAGTCCTACAACAGTCTTATCATGTCTCAGAGAATCCAGTGATTCCTGAGGATTTTAAAATCCAACAATTTTTGATGTCCAGGGGTCAAACACCATAACTGACAGGCTCTTTCAGTGGTGGGCACAATCAGCAATGAAACCACCCAATGTTTCTTGGGTCTTCTCCTTCCTTTCAAGGGTCTGCTCCATCTCTCTCTGATGGACAAGGCAAATACAGCTCGTTGGTACCCATCTGATTCCTTCTCCATTTACAGAGATACAAGCAAACCCTCTCTCCTTCCATTTGCCATGTTCTGGGTCTCTTCACATCACCTGGCAATTATCTAAAGATAGTGGAGCTGCTCAAACTGGACACTGCCCATCTGGCGGGTTATAAAACTTGTCTGCTGGAGCCAGTACATCCTTGTCAAAAATCAAGAAGTTGATAGTATAAAGAGCTAGATTTAGAAGTTCCCTAGGGATCATAAATAGATTAGAGGAATAGAGGATAGTCTACCTCTCAGACCTGTGGAGGAGGAAGGAATTTATGACCAGAGGAGAACTAGAGATCATTATCGATCACAAAATAGAAGATTTTGATTATATCAAACTAAAAAGTTTCTGTACAAACAATACTAATGCAAACAAGATTAGAAGGGAAGTAACAAATTGGGAAAATATTTTTACAGTTAAAGGTTCTGATAAAGGTCTCATTTCCAAAATATATAGAGAGCTGACCCTAATTTATAAGAAATCAAACCATTCTCCAATTGATAAATGGTCAAAGGATATGAACAGACAATTCTCAGATGATGAAATTGAAACTATATCCACTCATATGAAAGAGTGTTCCAAATCACTACTGATCAGAGAAATGCAAATTAAGACAACTCTGAGATACCACTACACACCTGTCAGATTGGCTAAAATGACAGGAACAAATAATGATGAATGTTGGAGGGGATGTGGGAAAACTGGGACACTAATACATTATTGGTGGAATTATGAAAGAATCTGGCCATTCTGGAGAGCAATTTGGAACTATGCCCAAAAAGTTAATCAAACTGTGCATACCTTTTGATCCAGCAGTGCTACTATTGGGCTTATATCCCAAAGAAATACTAAAGAGGGGAAAGGGACCTGTATGTGCCAAAATGTTTGTGGCAGCTCTTTTTGTAGTGGCTAGAAACTGGAAGATGAATGAATGTCCATCAGTTGGAGAATTATGGTATATGAAGGTTATGGAATATTATTGCTATGTAAGAAATGACCAGCAGGATGAATTCAGAAAGTTTTGGAGAGACTTGCATGAACTGATGCTGAGTGAAATGAGCAGAACCAGAAGATCACTATGTACTTCAACAACAATACTGTATGAAGATATATTCTGATGGAAGTGGATATCTTCAACATAAAGAAGATCCAGCTCACTTCCAGCTGATCAATGATGGACAGAAACAACTATACCCAGAGAAGGAACACTGGGAATTGAATGTAAAATATTAGCACTACTGTCTATCTACCCAGGTTACTTATACCTTCGGAATCCAATACTTAACGTGCAACAAGAAAATTGGATTTACACATATATATTGTATTTAGGTTATACTGTAACACATGTAAAATGTATGGGATTGCCTGTCATCTAGAGGAGGGAGGGGAAAATTTGGAAAAATGAATGCAAGGGATAATGTTATAAAAAAAAATTACTCATGCATATATACTGTCAAAATTTTTTATAATTATAAAATTAATAAAAAAAAAGTTCTCTAGGGTTACTTATGACTCCCACTTTCTTTTGTTTTTGGAGGAGTGTCTTAATGTCTCTGTTTCTCCTCTCTACTATTGCCTGTCCTTGAGGATTAAAAGGTATGCCAGTAGTGTGTAAAATCTTATACTGTGTACAAAAGTGTGCAAAATGTTTAGAAGTATATGCAGGTCCATTGTCTGTTTTTATTGCTTGTGGCACACACATAATTGCAAATGCTTGTATAAGGAATTCAGTGACCACTCACGCTGTCTCTTTTGCTGCTGGTATTGCAAAAGTGAATCCTGAAAAGGTGTCTACCACAACATGGATTAAAAACAGACGACCAAAAGACTTATAATGGGTCACATCCATTTGCCAAATTTCATTGGGTCTCAAACCACGAGGGTTCTTCTCTGGAGGGAGTATAGGAGCATGGAAAGGAGTGCAAGCTGTACAGGTTTTTACTATGCTCCTAGCTTCCTCTCTTGTTTTCCCAAATTTCAAATGTAAAACTCAAGCAGCCTGATGATATTTAAAATGAGATTCTTGGGCTTCCTGAAATAAAGGAATATTGGCCAACATGGTTAGAAGGCTATCTGCCTTTGAATTACCATCAAAAATAGGACCTGGAAGTCCACTATGAGAGTGGACAAGCAAGATACAAATCTTACCTGGATGCTTTCTCACTTGCTCTTGAAGTTCCTTAAAGAGCTGATATATATTGGAGGCTACAAATTTTATTTGGGCTATGGCAATTCTTTGTACCACACCTACTGAATAGGCCGAATCAGATATTATATTTATATCTCCTGGATAATAAGTAAGAGCTAGAATGATTGCATACAATTCATTCTGCCGATTGGACTGAAAAGGAGTTCTGACTACTTTCTTTATAATTAAGTCACAATAGTATACAGAGCAAATATTATGTTTGGATGCATCTGTAAAGATAGTTGGTCCTTTAAGAAGAACTTTAGAAACCTTTTCTTCAAGAATCCATTGCCAATTATGTAATAGTCTGGTTATCTTTAATGGAAACCCATGTGTAAAATTTGGAGTCATGGTTAATAAAATTTGCCACTCTGGGATAGTTTTACAGCAAACATTAATTTGTGCATTAGTATAAAAGGTGTATATCTTTCCAGGTCTTATCCCAGATAATTGTACTGCTTGCTTAATGGTCTTTAATAAAATTCTAGCCACAAGCACTAGGTAAGGAGTAAAGCTTTGTTCTGGTTGTGTTGGGAAGTTCACCTACTCTATCACACTGTCTCCTTGATGAAGGACTGCTGTGAGTGCTTCTTGTGTAGCAAAATCTGGTATTTCCAAGGGTTTTTGAGTGACTTTCAACCACATTGGATAAAGCCAGTTTAACTTCTCTCAAGGCCTCTTGAGCTTCTTTTGTAAGCTGGCTTGTTGAGTTTAAAGCATTGTCTCCCCTTAAAATGTCATATAATGGTTGCAATTAATAGGTAGTCAAGCCTAACACTGGACGCATCCATTGGATATCTCCTATCAATTTCTGAAAGTCATTTAAGGTGTTTAGCTTCTCTGTTCTTAAGGAGAATTTTTGTACTATAAGCACTTTAGGGTATACTTCATATCCTAAATATTGAAAAGGAGTATGTCTTTGAATTTTTTCTGAAGCTATGTGCAATTTGTAGTTCCTTAGTGTTTCCATGGTCTTTTGTAGACATGCTTCTAACATTTGTTCCTCAGGTGCACATCCCAATATATCATCCATGTGATGTAATAACATTACTTTTGAAAATGCTTTTCTTACTGGAGTAAGAGCAGAAGCAACATACATTTGACACATAGTAGGGCTGTTTTTCATTCCCTGTGGCAAAATTGTCCATTCATCTTTTATAAGGCTCAGCTAAGTTAACACTGGGCACTGAAAAGGCAAATCTTTTCATATCCTCCTTATCTAAAGGGATAGAATAGAAACAATCCTTAATGTCTATAACCCAAAGAGGCCATTCTCTAGGCAATTGAATAGGAGATGAAAGTCCAGGTTGAAGAGTTCTCATGGTTTCCATCTGTTCATTTACTTTTCTTAAATCAGTCAACATCCTCCATTTTCCAGATTTCTTTCTCACAACAAATACAGAGGAATTCCAAGGACTTAGAGAAGGTTGTAAGTGTCCTTGGTCAAGTTGCTCCTGTACTATATCTATTAAGGCCTGAATTTTATCACTACCTAAGGGCCACTGTTCTATCCACACTGGGGTATCAGTTTTCCATTGGATAGGAACAGGTGAAAATCTTGGCAGGCCTTCAAAGGCATCCCTGCCTAAAAAACTGAAGTACTAATTTTAAATTCTAATTGTTGTAAAATGTCTCTTCCCCACAGATTGATGGGGATATTTTCAATTATAAAAGGAGTAAAAACTCCTGTGTTACCTTCAAAAGTCCATTTTAAAGGGGTAGCACTAACTTCAGCTGCTATTGATCCTCCTACCCCAGACATGTAGGTGTCTGCCTTAATCTTTGGCCAGTGACTGGGCCAGTTGGCACTTCTAATGACTGTGCGATCTGCACCTGTGTCTACCAATCTTTCTAATGGTATGCCATTTATATAGACAGATAGTGAGCATAGGTCGGTCAGCTGTCACAGCTGCTGTCCAGTATATTCCTGGGTTTTGCTGCTTGGAGTTAGAATTGGGGTGACTATCACCAGGTGGCTTATTAGGAGTCTGTATCAATAAACCTGATGCTACTACTTCTCCTGGTTGATAAGTCACACATTGTCTACCTGTATTAGTGACTGGATATTATCTACACATTCCCCAATTTCTCACATCAGTGTTTGGATGGACACTATTTTGTAAGTACTCTCAGAAGGTGAAATGGTCAAGTCTACTGTGCCTGGAGGCAAGGGATATATAGGCTGGAGAGGAACAGATTTCACCTCTCCAGGGGGTATCTCAGTTGTCCCAGCTGCATACAACTCTATTCTTCCCAATTGTAATCACTTCCTCCCATCAGGTTGCTTCCTGACTGATTGGTCATGTCTGGGTATTGGACTTCTAAGCACTCTCTGAGTATAGCATCGGCTGCCATCATGCCCCAAGTGTTTTTTGCCTGGGGCTCTGGGGCTGGGCCCCTCATCCCATTTCCCTGAATCAGTCTACATTCTGATGCCCAATGGAAGCCTCTGTTGCACTTTGGACATGGGGTATTGGGTCTTGTTCTTCCACCCTGTTTTCTCTGTCTCTATCCCAATATTGAGCTTTCAGATGCCCTACCTTACCACATTGAAAGCATTGATGAGTCTCTCTGGAAGTCCCTTACCAAAAGGGACTCTCATGCCATGTTGGGATCTTGGGAAGTTTGCATCATAGCCTAGCTATAAAAGGTATTTTTGCCCACTGTGGCACAGTGTCTTATGATCTCCTCTAAAGGAGCATCATTGTGTAGTCCTAGCATAATTCTTCTACAAACCTCATTAGCATTTTATTTAGCAAGTTGCCTTATAATTTCTGTTGTTGCATTTTCACCAATAGTTCGTGTGACAGCTGTCTGCAAACGTCCCAAAAAATCAGCAAAAGGTTAATTTGGCCTTGTGCTATTTTTGTGAAGGCCTCACCGTTGTTTTTACTGGGGAGAAAAGCCCATGCTTTGATAGCAGCTGCAGCAATTTGCTCAAATGCTGTTATGGGGTAATTAATCTGTACTGAAATGTTTGTATAAGGACCTACACCTGTTAGTTGGTCATAGGTGATTGGAGTATTAACTCCACTTTGACTATTTTGTTGGGCTTGTTTTGTCCAGGTTCTAAGCATGTACTTGCTATAGATTTCCAGTACCTAGGGGTTAAGACTTCATAAGCCAAATTCTGTAATAACATCTTAACATAAACTGATGTAGCCCCATAAAAAGTGCAAGCCTTTTTCAGGTCTTTGAGGATGTCTATATCAAAAGGAGTATATCTTCTACTCTCTTGACCTGAAGAGTTAAACTGTTAAATCACAGGATACATACCTATTTTCAAATCAGCTAAATCCTGCCCTTCTTCTGTGGCTTTAAGTAGTGCCTTTTGCAGTCTAGTCATAGGAGGGGTTGACTGCTGGGGGGCAGGTGCTGGTGATATCATTGTCCCTCCCACTACTCCTCCTCTCTCCATCCAGAAAGGTGGAGTTAATGGGGGTGTGTAAAGGATCTGCTGCCTTGTGAGAGTGAGAATCACCAAGCCCTTGAACCTCACTTAATTCTTCATGTCCTCTGGTGATATAGCCATTAATCTGTTCCTTGTCTTCCTCTTTTTCCTCACACTTCCTCATCTGTCTGTTCTTAAGCCTTTTCTTTTTTCTATAAGTTGCAGGATTCTTTAAGGTCAATTGTATTATGTTGTATATATAGAACGTTTCCATGGAAATTGAATCAGGACCTTTATATTGTAGTATCCACATAGTTGATCTCCTACCAGTTTCCAATTATCTAGCCCTATTTCTTCTTCCTTTAAGGACCAAGGGGATGTGCGTTCTAATGTACCGGAGTCTAGCAATCTGCTCCCAAGTTACAATTAAGCCTTGTCCCTTGATCAACTTAAGCATGCTTTCCATAGTGCCCCTTTGGGGCAGGGGTAGGGCGGGGGGAGAATATTTTCCTACTATCTGCCCCATTTCAGCTAGAAAAGTTTACTAGTTTAACCCTTAACAAAGTAAGTTCCCTGTTTGTCTATTAAAATACCCTATTTCCTGGTCACCAGGGACTTCTTCAGTGAAATTAGGGTCCTTGGCCCCACATTGGGTGCCAAATGTGAAGACCGAGTTAGCATCCTGAATATCTTAGAAATCAGTCAGAGTCAGGATAAGCAAAAGTCCTTGTTCTTTATTCTTGGTCCTTAGGGATAGAAGTGAATTGATGGACACAAGATCTCCACAACTTCTCCTCTCCTTCTCTATTGTCAAAATGTCTCTGGCTTGTCTTACTCCATCCTCTAATCCCTCCTACAATTCTCTGTATACACCAAATGATTGAACCAGCACAGAATAGTGGGAAGAGCCATTTCCCAAGCATATGCTAATAAAGTATTGTCTAAGTGCTCGATTGTCCAACTCCAGTGCATCAACTCAGAGTTTCAGCCCTTTACAAATTATTAAAGATTTGTGAACAATTTATGGCCTACCTCTTGATTATTTATTTCTTTCAAGAATTTCCTTTGCCCCTCACTCCTACCCCTAGATCACTAGCCTTCTTGTGGCAGAGGGGCTTGTAACTCAGTGAAACTATGAGCTCTGCTGTGCAAGGTTACTCAAGATGGGAAGATCATAGAAAAGAGTTCTGACAAAAGGTGATCCACTGGAGGAGAAAATGACAAACCATTCCATTATCTTTGCCAAGAAAACCCCATGGACAGTACTGACAGACTTCGTGAGATAATGGAGGACAGAAGAACTTGATATGGTCCATGGGATTACCAAGAGACTGAATGAATGAACAATATCATTTGACCACTTGGATTGGAGAAATACTCTTATTTTGATAAATGTGCATCTGTTCCTTTGTATGTTAACTTGATCCAGAAATTTCTGATGCAAGGATATTTCTCCTAGTTTGTTTCTCTCCTTCTTATTCCAGATGTTCCTTTTTGTGGCACAAGAGGTACTTGTTTTTACATAATTAAAATTTTTTTTTACAATTTCCCAAAACTGTTCATTATTTATCCTCTTTTAAAACAAGGTATCCACCTCTTGTTAGAGGAGTGATGAACTCAAAATAGAGAATGAGACAAATTTCAGGACATGGCTAATGTGGAAATGCTTTACTTGGATATGCCTATGTGTTACATATTTTAGGCTTATTTTTTCAACTAAGGAGAGGGAGGAAAATAAGTGTTCCCTTTAGGACAAAATACCTGTGCTGGCATTTATATCCCTTCAGAGCCTGGCCCCCAACTGATCTTTCCAGGCAATTACATTTTCCTTTTCCCTTTCCACTTCCCTGTCCCACAATCTGCATTTCAGACAAATTGACCAATTTGATGCTCCTTGTATAAGATGTTTCATCTTTGTCTTCAAGGCTTGTACAGGTTGTTCCTCATGACTGTAGTATATACTTCATTTTTGGCTCTTTTCATTCCTTCAAGATTCAGTTCAAGAACAACTTGTGCATGAGGTCTTTTGTGATTTGCCCATTATTAAATTCTCTCACCATAATTACAGGTATTATTTTGCATATTTTTATTGTTGGGTATATATAACTGCTAAATAAATGATAGTTGAATCCAATCACCTACTGACACTGCATTAAGAGCAATTAGACAGTCTGCCCTATATTTTTTACCAATTTCCCCAAGGACACAACTATTTGAAAATCCAAGTGAGGCTTAGAAAATTATTTTTTGTGTCTAAACTTTGGGAGGCAAAAGATCATCATGACCTCACCCACCCTGGATAATTAAAATGCTGTTTGTGTCTTCTATATGCTTCTGAAAAATAATCATAGTGAGCAAAATCCAAGAGCATCAACTGTTTATGTGTTAATCTAGGTGGTATAGTCTGATATGCAATAGAATTGAGTAAAGAGAATAATCTATTGACATTAAATTTAATCTTCTAACCCAAAGGAATGAAGATTTGGGCAATCATTCCCTATTTTTTTTCTTTATTTTTGCTGAGGCAATTGGTGTTAAGTGAATTACCCAGGGTCACACAGCTGAGAAGTGTTAAGTATCTGAGACCAGATTTGAATTCAGGTCCTCCTGACTTCAGGAGCACTTAGCTGTACTGTATCATTTAGCTGCCCCTATCATTCCCTAATTTTAACATGCAAACATGTAAACATATATAGGCAGACACACATAAATACATATGTATTTATAAACATATTTAATAAAATGCTACACACATATACATATATACATGTCTGTTGTATGTACCCACCTACATGTATTTTTTTCCCATAAGTAAAATTTCCTTATCTAGGTCAAAGGCAAAAGATTTAAGCCATAATTTGGATGTGAGTTCTTTGCAATTAAATTTTTATTGTTACCAATTAACTCTTTATTTTGTTCTTAACTTCTCAGTTGCTTAAGGTTTAGCTACTAAATTATAAGCTCAGTGAAGCAAGTATGCTTCTCTATAGAACTAATACAAATGCTTTTCTTTTTCTTGATTTCTTGAGCCAACTTATAGTAAGTGTTGCTCATGTCAAATGCTCATTCTTTGTGTTCTTACCCTCTTAAAACATTTTGAGGATCCAGATGTTCCACTGATAATTCTGATTCCCAACTCTACTGCCTGAAGGTCAGATGTATTACATCTCATTTCTTGCTAGGTTTTTTTCAATATCTTTATTGGTATATAAAGTATTCCTAGGATTTTTATCTATCATCTCTGCTATTGGCTCAAGTGCCCACCAATTGTGTCTCTCCAGTTTGAGGGGCCCTAGTATCCCAATTCCAATTTAACAGTTGGATTAACTTTTAAAAAGCAATATTTAGTATTACAAAGTTAGATCAATGCTCAACACACACTCATTTTCCTCAAAACTTTAGGACCTTATCCTACCTCAGACATTTTACCTCAATTACTACTAAATATTGGTCTCACTAAATTCCAAGTACAACGCCTGGGCTTAACTACACTTACTTTTTAGTGCTTCCCTTATAGGTGGGAAGCAACATTTACCCTGAAATCTTTGGCTCCATAATCTCCATGGCTCCAACTCCCGTAATTCTAGTCCCTAAATCTGAAACTAAAAGGAAAAATGATATAGCCCCCAAACCCTAAGTCTGTTTCTCAAGACCATAAAAACTAAGAGGAAGGGGATGATGGCTTCCTAGCTGACTGCATGGTGCTCCTGATGTGAATGAATGAGACTTTCACCCTGAAAATAGAGAGCAATTGTGTCTCAATGAATTTAAGGATGTATTAAGTTCTGTCTGTACAGACAATAGAACAAACCCATCCCACCCACATAGTAGGACAAGGGCAGAATGTCTTCTTGCTGAAGTTCTGTGTGGGTGCTTCCACCTCAGGTGGTCTGGACATATGCCAGAGTTCTTTTACACACAAGTTTCTCCTCCAATTCGCCGCACCACGTTTAACACCTAGCAGGCAATTAATTGGTTCCTCTAATCATTATGGCATTCTGCCTGTCAATCTGCAATATCTATAGAAAACAAAATTGGGGGAACAAGAACATAAACCTTGACATTTTTATGAGCACTGAAATGAATCAAGCAAAAGGCAAGTTCAGTTACTTTACATCATTTAAAATCTCAGTTCAGTTTCAAAGAGGGTAGTTTTGCTTGGCAGGATCTCATTCTCTAGTACAGTAATAGATGTGAACTTGAAGAACGACATGGGTATTTTCCTGTATTTTTCCAGACTATTTCTAATAATTCTTTCCTAGCCCCACTTTATTTTCTCGATTTCAATCCCCAACATCATTTAATTTTTCCTTGTCTTGACTTGAGATTTTCTCTTCTCTTAATAATTATTAACCGTCTCCTCTGCCCCCAGCTCTTGCTATGGCGAGTTTGATCACTTTTGGTGGGACCCCCTATGTTTCCCCTCTGATAGTGGAAGGTTTCTAAAATATAAACATCTATGGTAGCTGGCACCATATGCCTTATAGGACAAAGAAAGCACGAAAAATGTGTGATAGGTACTGCACTTCCTACTCCTTTCCTTACCATCCTTTTACATTCCAGAAGCTTCTCCTGGTTTTCCATGACCATTTTTGGATTTGAAGTATCAGAAAACTTAGAGTCTGATCATGTCTCCGTTACTTAGGAAATGGATCTGGACAAGTTTGTCAGGACAAGACACAAACTTTCTGGATGTCAGAGGGGATTGGACTAGATAATCCTTGAGATTCTTTCTACTTCTAAATCCATATTATTCCCTCCTGTGCTCTTTACATAAGCCTCTTGCAGAATGAGAGTCCTGTCCTATGCTGGAGCAAGGATAAGACACTGGATCTGTGATTTCATTGGTGTTGAGTCTTGGCTACAACTTACAGCCTTTGAGGATTGTCTAGAGCACTGTGAAATTAAGTGACCACAATCACACAGCCACTATGTGTCAGAAGTGGGGACTCAACCCAGGTCTTCCTTGCTTCTCAAACTTTTGTTCTTAGTATAACTTATACTTATATTAAAAATGATTGAAGTTCTGTCCAAAAAGTTTTTATTATCTGGGCTATACTTATTGATAATTTACCATATCAGAAATAAAAACTAATTTTGAATTTGTAGTCCCTCTGAAAGACCCCCAAGATTCTCCAGACCACATTTTGAGAACCAAACTACCACTCTACTCTGCCTCTAGAAGGCTGAAATGACCTGTATGCCATTTTTGTATCATGGCTCCCTTCATTGTCATATTAGCGACAAAGTTCTTAAATGCTTAGTGTCTTCAAGTCTTCATCTGCAAGATGGGTTGGTTAATTCTGAACTAATTGATTCCCTGAGGTGTGATAAGGCTGAAGAAATGTCAACCTTCAGTACATTCAGTGAGGAGAAATGTGAATTTCTGAGTGAAGGAACAAAACTTGCTAAGTGGGCTACTATATTGGGGGTTGGGGATGAAAACAAATTCTAGAAATAGAAGCAGAATTCTTCCTTTGGGAAAATAGTTCCCCTTACATACTTTTCCTTGCATATAAGGCATGGTGCAGTAGATACAGAGGACTCTGAGTCAGGAAGATCTTAGTTCATAATCTTTCTCAGACTGTAAGATGCCAGGAAAGTCACTTCTTTTGCTTCAGTTTCCTTATATGTAAAACAGGGAATAATAATAGCACCTTTTTCAAACTTGTATAGTATTTTCTTTATTTACAAGTTAGAATTAATAGGCACTGGAAAAAAAGGAAAGGATTTAGCTCAAAAAGCCACTTGGGGAGAAAAGGTATAAGCCCAAGGGCCCCAACAGAGTAGTATATAGGGGACAGGTAGAAAAAAAAAGCAGTGAAAAAAAATCTCCCCTCCTCCCAAGTCTAGGAGGCCCCCCCCCCATTTCCTTCAACCCTATGCCATTTAAACTTTAAAACAAACAATTTCAGAAAAAAGGGCTCTTGGCCATTTCCCAACTGATAAATGATCAAAAGATTTCCTATCTTTATATAATTATGCCAAAGAGCTCTAAAATCAAGCATATCATTTGACCTAACAATACCACCAATAGGTATGAATCCTAAAATAGATTTAAAAAAGAAAAAGGACCTATATGCACAGAAATACTTACAGCAGTTCTTTTCTCGGGGCAAAGAAATGGAAATTAAGGGGATGCCCATCAATTGGGCAATGGATGAATAAATTGTGGAGTGTGATTATGATGGAGTACTGTTGTGCTGTGAGAAATGATGAGCAGAATATTCTCATAAAAAATCAGGCGAGTCCTCCATGAGCTCAAGCAAAGTGAAATGCATTTGTGTACAAAGTAATAGCAATGTTGTGGGATATGAATGACTTCTCTATTCCCAGCAATACTAGGATCCAAGACTACTCTGAAGGACTTATGAAAAATACTATCCATACTCAGAGCAAGAATGATTGTGTCTGAATACAGACTGAGACATAGTTTCCTTTTTTTAAACTTCATTTTCTTAAGTTTTTTTTTTTTGGGGGGGGGGAAGAAGGGAAGAAGGGAAGAGAGAGAGAGAGAGAGAGAGAGAGAGAGAGAGAAAGAGACAGAGACACAGAGAGACAGACACATAGAGATAGACAGAGAGAGAGAGAGAGAGAGAGAGACAGAAAGAGAGACAGAGACACAGAGAGACAGAGAGAGACAGAGAGAGAGAAAGAAACAGAGCAGGGCTCTTGGATGGGGGAGGGAGGTAGGCAGCTGGTGGCCTCAGGTTTGAGCCCAATTTTATATCTATCCAAAACCTCTCTTTGACTTCAGTCTATTTTAAGTAGGGAGCTCTAAGCCCAAGGGAAATCACCACCTCCTGTATATATCTATAGTATACATTAGAACGATTATGTAGTTAACATATATAAAACATTTGCAAATCTTAAAACACTATATATATGTCCCAAGTATGATTATTATTAATAAAAATTTATAAGGTTTATAAAGTTTCAATCTAAAACAATCCAATAAGAAACACTATAGGTATTATTATCTCCATCTTACAGATGAGGAAATTGAGGCTCAACAAGTCTAAGTGATTTCCTCAGTGTCATACAACTCATAACTATCAGAGGAATATTAAAAGACAGCTATCTCTGACTCTAGGACTAGAACTTTTCCTGCTGTAACAATTGCTTTCAAACATTTCAAGAATAAAAGGCTCCTTTAAGAATACATAGTTACAGTGACTTAAAACTTGGTATTCTATCTTTAAAAGGTTGCCAATATCTAGACTAGTCCAAAAGAGAGCATTTTAACCTGAGCATTACCTCTATGTTATAAAGCATCTTGGTGGTCATATTGTGGACAAATATCTTATTTGCTTAAAACCTGTTTCTCTTTTTGCAAAATGAGCAGATAATTCTAATTTATCCAACTCCCTGGGGTCATTCAGTCATGTTTATTTAGCATTTACTATATGCAAGATATAAAGACAAAAAATGAAAACTATTCCTGTCCCCCACATGCTTACATTCTTTAGAGAGATACATCATAAGTAAATACAAAGAAATACTAAGTAATTTCGAGAAGATAGCATTTATAATAATATGCTAATGTGGGAGATGCTAGTGTGCTGAGAGATCTTGTAAAGAAGGTGGTATCTGAGAATATTTTGAAGGAAAATAGAGATTCTACTAGTCATAGATGAGGAAAAAGTAATTCCAAACATGGAAGATCATCTGTTTAAAAGTACAAAAGTGGGAGATGGAGTGTCTGATACAGGAAATAGGTAGTAGGCCAGTTTGAGAAAGTTTAAGGTAAGCAATATAAAATAAGACTGTGGGAGGCTTTAAATGCCTGATTGAAGATATTATATTTTAGAAGAAATAAGGAGTTATTGAAGATTTTTGAATAGGGAAATGATGGGTTAAATCTGTACTTTAGGAAAATCAATGTATGATTGTACCAAAATTGTACCAAATCCAATAGTAACCTAAAGTAATAGGGGGGTCACCAATTTTTTTTTCCTATATGACAGAGCAATAACAGTTAACTTTCATTTAGCTATGTCATATATTGCAGATAATCTAACAAGAAGTCAAATAGCCTCAACTCTAACAAACTGAGTTTCTAATGGAATGTTTCTAAGTGGAAAAGTTTCATAGCAAATACTAGAACATCAGGAAATCACATTTTACTTTCAGAAGTCCCTCAGTCATGTGTCTTGCTGCCAGGGTTCCTCAAAGAGAGTTTTGTGGTGATACTTAACTATTTGCCAATAGTTTTTTTTTGGGGGGGGTTTCCTTTTTTGGCTGTTGTCCTTGACCAGCATGCACTTTGATTCCCAATGACCTACAGGATCTCAATCATACACACATCACAACAGTAAGATGAGTAATCATAACATTGGGGTTATGTGTGTTTGGCAACCTTTCATACATTGCCCAATGCAACATATTGCACAATATATTTGCCAGGGAATGAGCAACACCACGTTTTACATTTGACTCCAGCCTTCCTCTCTATGCTGGTAGCCAAGAGTGTAAACATGATTCCTTACTTTTAGAAACATCAGCAGTTGACATTGTGTTCCTTGTGTTGTGTAACCTGGCCAAGTGTGGGGGTAAGAGAGGATCTTTATGAAAGAAGTGAAGAACAGATCAGGGTCCAAATCTGTACTCTATTGTGGAGAAATTGAAAACATGGAAACTAATTAATTGGGGCTACAAATAAACCTATTCTTTTGAAAGACTATTTTTTCCCCCAGAGAAAGTACTTAAGAACTAGGATAGACAAAATAATCAGCATTTCAATAAACTTCATGAAAACAAGTTTAATAAATTATACACCATCACTAAAAAGTAAATTTCTGTCCTGGGAAATTTTCCTACTATCTCTAAGTTCCATGTCAATCAGGGAAAAAAGATTTTTCCCATAAATGAACATTCTGTTATAGTCTCATAAATGTTATAATAAAGTATGTGCTTGGCCAAAAGAAACTATCTCATAAAGAAAGGTTCTGTGTTTTCTCCTGGAGGAATTGAGATTCCAATTTTTGTTATGAGAAAAAAATATTTTTGCCAACTTTTTAAAAGCACTTTTTAAAAGGCCTTTGGGATATTTAGTATGTGTAATCCAATTTATTATTTTTAAATTCTCCATTCTTCATCAAGTAATGTTAATATGAAAACTACTTGTAATTATGGAACTTAGACTGTTAAAGGAAAGGGAAATGCTGTACGGAAAACACAAAACATTCACTTGGAATCAAGTTCTTGCAGAGAAGACAGAAACATAAAAATGTTTTCTCTTCCTATGGCTGGAAGGTGCTTTGGGTCCAATGAGAATTTGTTTTTCAAATACAGGAAAATTAGCAAAGGTAGTTCATGCTTTGCTATAGTACAAGGCAAAAGGAAAACAAGTGAGAGATTCAATAGTTACTGAAATTACAAGCCAGCAATTCTGCTCCATCTTTAAGTTAAAAAAGGTCTCTAAGAATGAGGCCTCAAGACTGAATTAAACATAGCAGGCTTCAGGCCACCAATTTCCTCCAGGGCTTCCAATGAAAAGTCCAGAAGGATTATTGTCAGAACCACTTCCCACTTGCAAAACTGAATGTGGTTAAACCTCATTCACTGTGAAGGAGGAAAGAAGGACCAAAGTTCACCCTCCTATTGATTAATGAATCACCAGTGCCAAGAGCTGAATTGTGTGTGACTCTAGGAGAAACAGGTCTCTAAAATACAACCTCAAGTCCTGAAGCAAGTGGACAACAATGACAATTTATATCATTGGCCACTTGGTTATTTTTCTAGGTAGGGAAAGGACAGAGGAAATAGCTTCAAGGGTTATTAAAGAGGGATGCCTGTTGAAAACTGGGGTGTCTGTTCCTTTAAAACCAATACTAAAAGTTGTTTAGTCCTCTTCTAAAATGACTGTTTTCTTAATATAAGTTAAAGAAAGAAGTTGTGAAAACTAGGGAAAGAAGAGATGGGAAGTGGAATGTTAGGTCCACTCTGAATATGCTTCAGGTATCCTTTTTGAACTCTACAATGATGAACTATTTAAATGAATGAATGAAAAAAAAAAAAAAAACACAAGAACTCACTATATGATGAACATGTTTTATCCTATAGACAATGAAGATGGGAGAAATCTGTGGAACTTTTTGAAAATAGGAAGGCAGTATTTTATTGTTTGTAGTGAATGCCAAGTTTCTATAGTAATCTAGAGTTTATTCCCTTCTTTTCCCAGAAAGAATGAATTCTATTCAATTCAACAAACTTCGGTAAGGGACTTCTAAATGACAGGTCAGGGTAGGGTAAAAAATTGAGTGGGAAATTTTTGTGTTTGATGTAGGGAATCTAATTTATATGACCATAATGGTTATATTTAGCTTTCTTTTACAAATTATCTATTGGCTGCAGCTACAGCAGAAGAGGAACATATCTACTGAAACGCTGCTAATATTTGGGTCTTTCAGTCAAAGATTGTTTTGGGGAAGCTACACTTTCTGGTGACAAATGCTATTATCTTCTTTGTTTAATGGAAGAGACTATAAGCCTAGAGAGTAACTGAAAATCTTAATTTAGGTCATAAAAATGAGTGGGCAGAAACCCATGAATAGAATCCTGATTCTTTTGACAAGAGGCCCATTAGTCTCTCTCTTAAATCAAAAACCGTGGATAACAGCATGGGGGGAGGGGAGGAGGGAGTGAATACTAAGGCAATATAAGATGCAAATTCTGTAGTTTTATTTTGTGCTAAATCGAGGTTTTAAAACAAAGGTTATGAGGCACAAATCAAGGATTTGAATATGAAGAGAAAGAAATGTGATCTTCACCTGTCTAGCTGTGATAGATACTGGTGGTAAAAATAGCTAGCATATAAAAGCTACTTTTTTAAGGTTAAGATTTGCAAAGCACTTTATATATGTTATTTCATTGATTTTTGCAACAGTCAGGTAGATGCTATTTTTATCTTCATGTTACACAGGAGGGAATTGGGGCTGAGAAAGATTATGAATGACTTGCTGAGGTCACACAACTTATAAATGTCTGAGGCAGCATTGAACTCAGGTCTTCCTGATCCAACATGCACTATGCTGTTATTCTATATAATCACCATTGATCCTTCTACTCTAAGACAAATGGTCTCTTCTGGAGCAATGCATATCTCTGAGAATCTAATTCTTGAAAGACAAGTGAGTGACTTTGACTCACATTCTGTTCTTGCTTTGATGAAAAAACTTCTGATTTTCTAACCCAGACAAGTCAAATATGTCAATTTTTTTATTCTTCAGTTATCTATGATAACAATAATAGTAGCTAGAAGTTATAGAGAACTCACTCCATGCCAATAACTGAAAATGCTTTACAAAAATTATTTCATTTAATCCTCACAACAACCCTGGGAGGTAGGTGCTATTAAGAAGTGATAAAGAGCCTTATAGTTCATATAAAAGAGTTACTATGTAGTTTATTTTTTAACCATAATGCTTTCAGATTAAAGATGATTTAAATTTTTTTTTATCCTCAAGGGACTATTGGAGGAAATTTAGATATTCACTGAAGAGAAATCCTAAAAGAGTTCTTAAGTAGCAGATAGGTTCAAATTGTAATGTCTAGGTGAACATTAGGAATTGATGCCAGAAGCCAAGGTATAAGGCTTAGGTATTGCTTTGTCTTGTTCTTTCCAAAGAGAGTGAAGTTACCTTTACACAAACCACTTAACAATGTGATACCTAGAGAAAATAGGGTTCAATCATTTGAATATTACTGGAAATACTCAGCAAATAATAGGCATGCCATCTCTTTCTATAGACTATAGGGAATAGAGATGATTGTTATTTAGCTAATAAATATTTCTATTGGGCAGCCTAGGGCATATTTCTTCAGAGATCTTTCCTTGAGACCCTATGAAACCTTTGAGATGCTTATGATTCTTTCACCCTCTCATTCCAGACACTCTCTAAATAAATATGTAGTATTATACATTTCACTATTTGACAATGCCCAATCCTCAACTCTTTTTTACTTTACAACATCTTTCAGTGAATTTCATAAAAATGGCATGGTAGCTATGTTTAGGGGTATCTTTCATATGTCTACTTATGTCATTGGTCTCTTAGGTTATAAGCTCAAAAATGGCATCAATTTAAACCCTATATACTGAGAACCATGTCTTATCAGGAATATGAAGTATTAATAAAAAGGAGTGAAGAAAGAAGGCATGGTAATCTGGCTTTTACTAGATTTTTAAAAATAGTAGCTTTCCATTTTTTTGATATCTCATCTATAGGTATAATATGGATTCTATATATGCCAGAGCAGACTCTGGCAGGTCTTACAAAGTGGAAGTTGGTAAATAGCCTTGTATTCTGCTAAAAATAGTGAAAGACCATTTGTCAGTTATCTGGGGACTAGCTTGGGTAAGCCTGGAGAAGCCCAATGCCAGAATGTTAGCCACTAGGCAATAATTTTTTTTCCCCAATCATATTAATTTAGGAAGAATTTCTATGAGATGTGTTATTGCAATTTGCTTTGGTGGAAAGAGTGCAGTAGATAAGCAAAATACCAGATCCTTAAAGTATTGAAGTCTCTTTAATTTATAAAACATTTATAAAGTCCCTATAGTGTGTAAAGTTGGGTACTATAGCCAAAAAAAAAAAAAAAAAATGAAAAAGTAGTCCTTTTCCCCAAGGTGCTTACATTCCACTGAGGAAATGGAACATCTTCACAGAAAAGTAAACACCAAATACATTCAAAATAGATAATATGAGATATTATACAGAAAATTGAGTGAAACGTAATTGTCTTTTCATTGAGAAAATGTAAGTTCAGGATTTTCAGGTAATGGTAAATAAGATTTATCTGAATTCTATTTTATCCTTGAAGAATGTTTTACACACATCCTGTACTCAATTGAAAGTACTTCCCAACGATGAGTGGATGTCCATCAATTGAAGAATGGTTGGGTAAATTATGGTATATGAAGGCTATGGAAAGAAATGACCAGCAGGATGAATTCAGAAAGGCTTAGAGAGACTGGCATGAACTGATGCTGAGTGAAATGAGCAGAACCAGAAGATCGCTGTACACTTCAATGCTGTATGAAGATGTATTCTGATGGAAGTGGATATCTTCAACATAAAGAAGATCCAACTCACTTCCAGTTGATCAATGATGGACAGAGGTAGCTACACCCAGAGAAGAAACACTGGGAAGTGAATGTAAATTGTTAGCACTACTGTCTATCTACCCAGGTTACTTATACCTTCGGAATCCAATACTTAATGTGCAACAAGAAAATTAGATTTACACACATATACTGTAACACATGTAAAATGTATGGGATTGCCTGTCATCTAGGGAAGGGAGTAGAGGGAGGGAGGGGAAAAATCTGGAAAAATGAATACAAGGGATAATGTTATTAAAAAAATTACTCATGCATAAATACTGTCAAAAAAATTATAATTATAAAATTAATTAAAAAAAAAAAAAGTACTTCCCAAGTGGTAGGGACACTTGAGAAGCACTGCCAAGGATGTGAAACTTATCCTTCCCTTCTCTTGCTTTCCCTTTCCCTCCACAAAATCGCAGGGAGTATATTACAGTTTTAAGAAGATATACTAGGATAGGTGCTTTTGCAGTTGGATATTTCTCAGTCAACACACCCAGCTTGCTAACTAACATTCCCTTCTCCCCACACCAATTTTAAGGCTGTTTTGCAGTGAAGTGTTATGGGATTATATTAAAAGATTTTCCCTCCTACTCTGAGATCACTTTATTCTATAATTTTGAGAGTTAATATCCATTAATGATTATCACTATAGATCCATGCAAATATGTATGTTCTGTTTAGGGACAGAAGAAATCTACTAGTCTGAAAGTAAAACATCACTGTTTTTATTATGTAAAATTTATTGAAAACCTAGAATGGGTCTTTCTTATGTAATACTATATATCCTAGAGGAAAAATCAAAATGTGATGATTAGCTCAGGGATTTAATATTGAGTTCTGATTCCAGGTCAGTACCAGTACTAATATAAATCATGTATGTGAAACTGTTTCCAACTATTCGGATATAATTATACATTGTCATTTTCCTAGATGCTCAATAAAAAAACCTGTTTTGGTGATTTAGAAAAGAGTTTAAAAAATGAGATTCCAGAGGGTAAAAAAAAAAATTGACCAGTTTATAGACCATAATTTTCAGTAAAACCTCCAACACTTGTACAATGGTTATATAAATTTCCTTTTTCTAATTTTCTTTTTTTCCTGTTAAATGGCACCATCATTTTCCCATACTCAGCCTTGAAGTAATTTTTGACTTCTAACTCCTTCACCCCACACATTCAATTCTCCTTTCTACCACTTGCTACCCAGTCTTCCATCATCTTATTGTAGTATTTTTTTCAATAGGTGATTAGTTGGTGTTGAAATTGTTTCTTTATCTTGTCTCTCTCTATTAAAGATCTTAAAGCTCTTTCAAGTCTGGACACTTCTATTTAACTTTTAAGTCCTTCCTTAACCTAGTTTCACTCATCTTCATTTTCAGGATTCTCTTATACAAATAAGGTTGTAACCCCAACATCTGGGGGGTGAGGGTGGCAGCTAGTTCTAACTGGGAAAGTCCATTGTTAAATTTTGAGTATGAGCATTTCCAAATTTGTTACAAATTTGTTACAAATCAGGACTTGACTTGTTTTGATTTCCTAAACTTAAATGTTAATAATTCAGAAGAAATTTAAAAGTGCATATATGCATATACACACATATGATGTGCCTATATGCATATCTATAATGTATATATACATGTATGTGTATAATGTATACATGAATATGTTAAACATTAACCAGCACATATCACTTGCACTCTGTAGGAATGCAGTTAAAGTTCAGGGAATGAGGTTATCACTGGACTAGAAGCCTGGTAACTACAGGGTAATAATAACAATAATTGGTGTTTATGTAAATTTTTAAAGTTTATAGAAGGCTTTATATCCATTTTCTCATTTGAGCCTGGTAATCTCCCTACAACATCCATAATAATTTATATTTTTCATCGTTCCTCAAGTTTTTCCCATTGTCTATTCAAATTCTAGCCACCCTACAAAGGCTCTTTCAAGATGCCTTTCCTGCAAATGCCAGAGGATGCTGATCTCATTTTAATGATAATCCATGTTTAATATGGTTATTACTAGAGAATGTAATTCTTGTCACTTGGTTTCCTAATTAGCCAAGAAAATATTAGATCTTATTTGGAAAAGGTACCTGTATGGCTATTCTACATTAGGGTTTGTGACTGTTGAAACTTCCTCATTTAAAAATTGGGAAACAGTTGCAACAATATAAGCAGAGAACAGATGGATTATTGCTTTTAAACTCAATGAACACTTATGGAGTATCAACTATATGCAAGATATTGTTGATGAGGTCCTAGATAGCTAGGTATATGTTATAAGAAAAGTCTGAAGTATAGAAAGGATTATAATACTCCCTGGGACAAGCAAGAAGGGCATATAGGAGATCAGCTAAGACTTAAGTGAGCCTTTTGTTCTTATATAAGTGGACTTTCATTACAGTTCCACCACAGGTGGAAGTCTCTAGAAACTCCAACTTACTGTATTCAATCAGAAAGCCAAGTTATGATATAAAATCTCCAAGGTTGTATTTCCCCTATAAAAGATTTGCGCTAAATTCCTTTTAGGGTTAGCTTATCATGGTGTTCTGCCTTTAGGTATTCAACCAACCAATCAATGGGGTAGTCTTTTTCCCTTACTAATCCGCTTTTGGGGTTAGCTAGCCAAACTCCTCTATGCGTTTAGCTTGCTAGCCTTTAATGGTGTCTTCCTTCTGATAAATTGTGAGTTTTACTAGGGAATTTTGTCTTTCCCCTTGCTAATTGTTAAACCTCCTTTCCTTGATAACTCCTATGTGTTAATTGACATAATAAATAGCACTACTTTGTTCCTGTGATAGATGTCTTGTCATAGTTGTTCCACATCATGAACGGAATTTCTATTATGCTATTTTCATAAAACATCCTTTTTACAATCAATTGTTCTTCTGAAACTGTTTCTATTTACCATTCCAGACGTCTATTTTACCTCTTCTTTTTTTTTTTTTTTCCCCTGAGGCTGGGGTTAAGTGACTTGCCTAGGGTCACACAGCTAGGAAGTGTTAAGTGTCTGAGACCAAATTTGAACTCAGGTCCTCCTGAAGTCAGGGCTGGTGCTCTATCCACTGCGCCACCTAGCTGCCCCTCTATTTTACCTCTTCACCATGATAAGTGGTAGGATTACATAAAAAAAAAAAAAATAAAGTCATCCTACCTTTGAAACCACTTCACCAGGAATTCCAGCTTAGGCACACAGAGCCAGTGTCACCACAGGGGTCAATTTCCTCATTGTATAAAATGAGGAAACTCCATTAGGTGACTTCTGAAATCCCCTTACAGATCTAAGACCGGAAAGGGTTAATCAAGATAACACTTTATTCCTCCCTTTTAAATTAAAGGAAGCCACCCTAAATTACATCAAATTCCTTTTGAGTGGGTGACTTTTTCATGAGAATAAAGCAAAAGAAGTAATTCATTTGGTCCCACAGCTTGAGGCATGGATCTCCTTCCCAGTTCTGGGCTGAGAGGAAAAGTGCTTGCCCACATATGAAGATCCAGTTTGGTGAGATTTTTGGTCTTGTTCTGGCACTGTGTGTACACACAGTGTTCACAAGGAGGAAAGAGTGGAGGAGCTTATCTTTAACCTTTCCCCTAAGTCATTCAGAAAAACAGGTTCTGATTAATCTCTGTGCCAGACACTTTTTGAAAGGAAAAAAAAATCCTCTTGGCCCCTGTGGGAGAAGAGGTGAAAAGGGAAAGCAAGAACACCCGGAACAGCAAGGAACAGAGGAAGCCTTAAAAGAAATTATTCCAAACCTTAAAAACGCCAAATAAATGGGCTTTTCCATAAATATGTGCATATATATGAAAAATAGTTTTCTATATAAAACTGAAGGTTTTAAAACTTGGTTTTAAAGAATATAAGGAATTAGCTTGTAATTGTAGCTTGCAAAGATATCCTGCTAGTCCTTTTTTTTTTTTTAATTGTTTTTGAAATGGGCATGTTTCAATATACAAAACAAAACAGAAAAAGAATGCGCATGAAACCAAAGATCTTTTACATACACCTTGCTTTTCAGGTGTGTCATAAATTTAGATTGTAGCTTTCAGGGCTTACCTGCTTATCTGTTTTCCTCTTAGCCTTCCTTCAGTTCCCTGCATTAAAAAAAAACAACGAAACTCTAAGTCTAAATGGAAATCCATCCTTTAGAGAAAGCCTTTCCTAACTCCTTCCATCCCCTCTGTTAATTATTTCGGATTTATTCTGTGCATAGACGGCTTTGTATATATTTGCTTACAGGCCGTCTCTCCCATTAAATTTTTTGAGGTAAGGGAATGCCACTTGTTTTCTATATACCTAGTACATAACATAAGGCCAGTCCTCTGGTAGGCGCTTAATAAATGTTGATTGGGTTTTTTGAATGACCCTCCCCCCTTTTTTTTCCTTTCCCTTTTTTAAACCTTTCCTTTTCCCTACACTTTTCTCCTGCCGTCCCCCAAACCCCCAGCATTTTTTTTTCTTGGCAAAAAGAAAGGGGAAACAAAACCCTCGGAACAAAAGCGCGCAGAGTAAAAGGTTCCGGGAAGACTCCGGACAGAGTCCACTTCGAAAGGGGAAACCTGGACACGCTAGAGCCGCGAGAATAGGTGCAATTCCGGGCAGGCGGAGATAGCAAACGCAACTCGGCGTGGCCGGTCCGGTTGGCTCTGTGGTTGGCAGAGCCAGGAGTTTGCGGGCGGGAGCGAGTCTCCGTAGCGCCCCAGGTGGCCGTCTCTGGTAGTCGCCGCCGCCCGGGTGATTCAGAAGCGGCTCCGCCTCCGCTGGGCTCGGCAAGTCCGGTTGTCGCTCGCTCGGTGGTTTCCTGGCCCGAGTGTCGCTCCCTCCGCCTCCCGCTCTTCCTCCCTCCCCTTCGGCCCCCTCCCGGAGCACGATGGACGCGGGGCCCCCCCGTTGCCGCCGCCGCCGCCGCCGCCGCCCCAGCGCGGGCCTCTAAGCAGCGGGGCCCGAGGAGCCGCGTGTCCGCGGGGGGACGGACCCTGCCGGGGCTGCCGTCGCCGCCTGGGGCTGGTGCGCGCTCGGCCGCTGGCTTCCGCTGTCACCGAGCACCCCTCAGGAGGAAGAGAAGCACGAAGGGCGGGGCTTTTCCTGCGGCGCCTGCCCGGCTCGACCTGCGCGGCCTACGGCTTCCCGCGAACTCGAGGACCGCAGCCGGGCCTGGCTCCGCCCGCGGCCTGGTACGGGGCGGACTAGAGAGGGAGCTCGGGGAAGGACGGGCCGGGCTGGGGGCTTGCGGCAGCGGGAACAGGATGGTTGGTCTGGAGCGCGGCGGCTCTGGTTCTTCAGGGTGGGCGGGGAATCGGAGCTTGGGAAGCTAGAGTCAGGTGCCCTGGCTCGGCCCCGGGAATAGACTGCCGCGGCCGAGAGAGGCAGCCCCAGCCTCGACTCTTTTGTTTCCCCTTGTCGGACCCAGGAGGCTACCAGCAGCCGCCTACCCTCTGCCTCGGTTCTTGGCACCGAGGGGTGCCTCCTTGCCCTTGAGAAGGGGCTCATCCTCTAGCCCCCGGTGAGACCACGACCCTCGGGCCCTGGAGTGGTGGGCAGTCCCCGGTTCGGGAGATTCTCCTAGCGCTCCCTCTGCCTCCGTCTCCCTTTTTTGTTCTTGGGGGTGGGTGGGAGGCTTCTCCATTTTTTCTCCCGAAGTTATTCTTCTTTCAGAGGACTTGGGACCAAACTTAAAAGTGGGGAGACACATAGAGGCAGAGACAAACTAGAGCCGAGGGGGTAAGGGAGAGAGAGAGATAACAGAGAGAGAGTGAGAAGGGAGAGGGAGATGTGGGAGGTCGGGTGCTCTTCAGTGAGCTGCCTGACTTGGGGATGTCTAAGCGCATATTCTGTTAGTCACTGTCCAGGGGTGCACAAAGGCACATGTTGTCGGTTTCATGTCTCTTTCCCCCTCCCTTCCCTATAGATTACGTGGGACTACAGAAGTCTTCCTGTTGTGTCAGTTACAAGGAACATCTGTAAATGACTTGCTTTGCTGCCCTGGATGCTCCTCTGCCCTTGATCTTTATCTTTTGCTTGCCTCTGCCCCGTTTTCCTCATTGAGGTGGGGGAAAGGAGGGAGGAAAAAAAGGAGTATGGATTAAATATGTTAATGGTTTAACCTGTATTTATCTATAGATACATTTCCATTATTTTTACTTTAGTTGTACTTTTTTAACTCCTGAAAACTTCTCTAGAGCCCCTTCTCAAATCTTTAATCTTGCTGCACGTGATGGAAAGCTTTTGAAAAAGGTGCTTTTAAACTTTAATACCAGTAACGTTTTCTGAAATGTAAGGTGAATAGAGAAATTGAATTTGATGATCTTGCAGATCATTTTGTAAATAAAAAAAAAAATTGAGTTTGACAGGGGGAAAAAAGGAAAGTTGTTTCATCTTTTTGTAATAGCAATAGTTGGATCTAAAGCTTGTCTTACTGTCTTTGACAAAAGCTTTCTGGTTAGGCAGCAACTTAATCAGCTTATGTTCTCTGGCACAACTGGTTTTAATTTAGTTTAGTAAGGAATACTGAATGTGAAATGGTTTATTGTATATGTATTGATGGTGTTTTTTTTTTTGTTTTTTTTTTTTTAATTCCTAGGAGAAGACATCAAAAATTTGATTGTGACTGATGTATTTTTGATGCTCACTGATCTGGCTTGGGCATTTTAAGGACTTTTTTCCTTTATTTTTTAATTTAAGCAAAGAGGCTTTTAAAAACCATGGCAGATGTGGACCCAGATACATTGCTGGAATGGCTACAGATGGGGCAGGGAGATGAAAGGGACATGCAACTAATAGCCCTTGAACAGCTATGTATGCTGCTTTTGATGTCTGACAACGTGGATCGTTGTTTTGAAACGTAAGTAAAACCCTTCATCATCTTCTTCCACTGGAGTTTCTGTAATGACATCTGTTTTCAACCATGGCCTGAATTGAGATTTTAAAAAATCTGCCCTTGGTTTTTGAAAATAAAGTTTTTCTCACCACTTAAAACTATCTTCAGAATTGTGGAAATGCATTTTTCTAAGCAACTGAAAAATGAAATAATAGCAGTAGTGATAATTGTGATGACACAGAGACTAAATAGGAAGCGATCATTTTTAATTGATTGGCTGATTCATTTCTAGAATATGCCTACATCAAAGAGAAGAATATAAATATTTGCCTCCTGTTATGTAGCTATTTCTATACCATGAAATTGACCCCAAAAAATGCTTTAGAGGATAATGAGTGTGGATTTTGGGGCTTTTGTCCTTTTGTGTGGTCAGAATAAAAATGTGGCTTTTAGTTTTCAATTTGGAGTGTAAAAATTGATGGGTGAGATCCATCAGAGATTTAATTTTTGAAATGGTAACGACAAATTGGAAATTTGGAGGTGGAACAAAGTCTTTAACTTTCCCCCCACCCCCAGAACATGAACTTTGAAAATAAAACTGGGTTAAATGCATGATTTATAGCAACCCTCTTGCTTTAGTGTTGAATTTTTGGATGATTTTATTTTAAGAATGTAGTTCTTACTGATTTATTGCTCAGAAAAAGGGATTTGGAACTTTCTGAAATTAGTTCCTTTACATTAGTTGCAAATAAGGACTGGAAAATAGTTGAAATATTAGCTGAGATTTAATATAATTAATTGCCTCTTAATTTCTGTGTTGTTGTAGGAATAAAAGTCATATTGTATATGTGATAAAGGTGTTTTGTTTGTCTTGATCTTTTGTTAGTTTAAAAATACCATTGATAATGGCATTAATATGAAAAACTTTGTAAACCAAAAAAAGTTTGCAAATCCCTTCAGTGACTCACTCTTTGAAGCAGAGTTTGATATGACAAACTTTTAGTACAACAATAACAATTATATAGGCTTGGATTAAAATGATTACTTTGAGTATGTTTTTGCAGAAATTTGAGGTATTTTGGCTTTCATATGATTTAAGTATCTGGCATTTTTGTGTGTGATGTGTTTGGCAGGGTCTAGGCAAATCTTTTTATTGATAATGGTACCTTATATTATCATAAGTTCTAATAGTAACATAGCATTGATTTATAATTACATTCTTCACTTCACGAAAGATGACATTGATAGCTTTAAAAGTTAGGTATGAGTTATTTGAAAAAATGTAATAAAATGGTCTAGAGAACCCCAAACTGATAGCTTTAATTTATACAGTATGGTGTAAATTAATCACACTTTTATATGATACTAGATAGTTGTCGCCTAACTAAATTTTATGAACAACTACTTTTTAAAAGCTTAAATTCTTACAGACAATGATTGCTAATTTACTCTTTAAAATAATTCTCTGGGAGTCTGTCATTTCCCTCGTTGGCCATTTCTGAGTAAATAAATGATCCTTGCTTTTTAAAATTTGAAATTAAGTTCAATAAACATTAAATGCCCACTGTTTACAAGGCATAATAGTTGTTGCTGAAATTATTTTTAAATTATAATATGTACATAAGTGAGAACACTAAAACCAAATAAACATTATGACTATCTCTACTTAAAAATAAATGTCTTTTTACAGTGTGTTCTTAATAATTTAATAATCATGGCCTCTAGATCTGTTCTCTTTTCATTCACATTTATGTACGGAAATATTTTTATAGACTTATAGTGTGTATGCTTTTCTTTAGATCTTTTTGTTTGTTTACATTGTATATACAATTCAATTACTTGTATTTATAATCTTTAGTTAATGGTGTAGTAAATGGCATTGTATTCCATTACATTTGGGGGAGTTATAGACCTGTGTTTTTGTTGGTGTAGAGGAGCAGTGTCAAATTCAAATAGAAATAAATTCCTGCAAGTTACATATTGATTTAGAAAACCATAAATTAGTATCATGTGATACTGTATTTTTATTTTACTTAATATTTCCCAATTACATTTTAATTTGATTTGGATCTCATTTGAGGTAGAAAGACACCTCTGGTACAGGGAAGCCTGAATGAGGAAACTCCTCCCTACCAAGGCATCTTGGCTTCCATTCTATTTACTGTCTTAGAGAGTTGCTTAGGTCACTGGCTTAAATGACTTGTTCATTTCCTTCTGCCCATGTATGTGTTAGAAGTGGGACCTGAACCCAGGCTTTCCTTATTTTGACAAAGGCTCTGTTGAACATTTGGCTTGTTTCTTATACTTTGAAATGACAAATAATATTGATTTATTTAGATTTATAAATATACATATATTTATATATGTGTATGCATGTATACATACATATGGATATGTAGCATTTTGACCTCTGATCTTTGTTTTTATGAAAATTTGTTTAGGGTATATTTCCAAAAGTGGATTGTTGGGCCAGATGTTTGATAAATATTTTTTTAAAATCTTAACTGTTTTAGTGTTTTGTTTTGTTTTTTTAAACAGGTATGCAATTCCTGTACTTTTACTTTAAAATTTTTTTCCATCATTACATCTTTCAGTTGTTGATCCTTGACAAATTATTCTGAATTTTCTTATCTAAAAGGGAACATAATAGCATATAGGAAGCAAATCTAATTTTGAGTAAAGGAAAAATCCCTAGACAAATGAAAAGTAAGTGATCTGAATTGTTTGCAAATATACAACTTTAGGCTTGTAGAGAATAGTTTTTAATGAAACAAATAGTGATACTGTTGATTTTTGAAGAATGTTCTGAATTAATTGGTTTTGGGGTTTTTGGTTTTTTGTATTTGAAAGCTAAACATTTATAATAGGTTTTTGTTTTGGATGAAAGATAATTTTCTGTTTTTGTCTGGATGCGGATTACTGTGGATTACCATGGCAAAAGAGAAGTCCAGTTAGCCAAGTGAGATTTTAAATTTTCTTTGGTGATTTGGAGGATTTGTAAACTCTTCATTGTGGGTCTCTCTAATTTTTTGAATACCATCCATTTAAGCCTCATTTTGTGTAACTTTTGGCCAAGTCCTTTTTTAAATCCTTCACAGGAGTTATGTTTTTTCCTTACTTGATATTAATAAAGTTAATATTCCATTCTCTTTAGTGGAATATTGAGATTTCATTTTGCAAACTTGAGATTTCCTTTTGAGGGATTAAATTCTTGTAACCACAAAAATGTGAAAGTTTAATTTTTATCAAGTCCCTTCCTTAGTTGTCAAAGCCAGAAAGTCTATGGTTTCAGAAATTTCTCTACTTATTTGATCTATGTTATATTAGTCAATGAACATTTATTAACTACCCATTTTTACATTCTTACAGTTTATAAAACAAAGTCACCTCTTCTTAACAAAGGTTGTAATCTTTATAACCTTTGGAATTGAGCAGGACAAACTGTCAAACCTGTCTTGTAGATGTTGAGAGGTTCAGAGACTTGCCTAGAAGGTCATACAGCCCCATTTAAGTGACAGAACTAAGATGAACCACTTCTTAGGAATTGCACTCTAGATTATTTTTCACTTTGTTATGCTACCTACCACTGTATCTGGACTGACTTTGATACTGTGCTTTCTAAAGAATTTATTTATGAAAGTAATTCTATCACTATGTAATGCTATATGAAGTTTGAACAATGTTTTTTAGAAAGCAGTTCATTTTCTTTTATTTCAAGTTTAACTGCTGTAGATCATTAAATTCCATTAAGATTTCATAAAATTCCAGATCATGTTTAGGTAAGCTAAAGAATCACACATAGATCCTACTGTTTTCATAGATACATTAAATTTCTTTCTTCTTTTTCTTTTTTTTTTTTTTTTTTTTTTGCTTCTTTTGATCTGCCTCTTGCTCTATGAGGTTTCAGAAGGAAGTTAATGATTCATATTTATTGTGAACCATTCTTGTTCTCTAGCAAAAGTGAGATTTTTTTTTTTTTTTTTTTTTTTTTGGGTGGATAAGCGTATGGTTGATGTATATGATAAACTTCCCCTTACTAAGATATTCACTTATCTTTAATAATAGTCCCTCCTATATTTCTTTGAATTTCTTTCTTTGAAATTCAAAGAAATTTTAAATACTTTATATGTTTTTCATTTAGGACAAACTTGAATAGGGCTATGCTTTCGTTAATTAAAAAAATTTTTTAAAGTCTTTTTTCCCCACCCCTTACTCCCCATTATCTTCATTTCTAAATATCCCTTTTTTGCTTCCCTACCTAATACTCTATTAAGGGTAATTTGGATAGTTTGAAAATTTTTTGTTAAAATCATTCGACTTTAAGAATCTGAAAGTTCTGAGAGATACTAAGTTAGTAGCTATTTTATTTTGGTCAGAGTTCTTCAAAATATCCTTCTGCAATATGCTTCATCTTTCTAAAGCATTAGGAATTAGGAAAGTAATTGAATTAGGAATTTCTTGAATTAGGAATTAGGAAACTAAAATTCTCAAAGTTCACTGAGTAATATTCTGACAGGATGATTTTGAAATTTTTTAGTTTGGGAATAACAATATAAATAAATTTACTAAATTTATATTATGTAAGCTAGTATTTTAAGGCACTAATAATGTTTTGCTCTGAGGATTTTGGAATTCTTGAGCCAGAGTTGTATTATATTAAGCATATTTAAACACAAATTAGGGTTTTTGCCCTTTTAAGCCAGTCATTTTAGATCTAAAATGATAAAAGCTATAGACTGTTAAATTAACCATTAATCATTTCAAAGCTGATTATTTAGATTTAAATACTTGGTAGTATATTAAAAAATAGACATAGAAATCACAAGCTGCTCAGTAACCATTTAATGTTAAGACATTAATAACTGAAGACCAGTAAGATGAGAAAATGCCAGAATCTCTGCTGCTATGGTTAGTCTTGATTTTGCCAAGATCAAATAGTACTTATTTTGAAAACAAATTCATACATTGACCCTAAAAGGAACATATGTTTCCCGTAAACTCAGAGAGATCCCTTAATTAGAGAGTTTAAATGGAGAAGAGCATCAATCAATGTGTTTAATTTTTAAAAAACTAAGGATGTTACAACAGTTTAGATATCTTACTAGTGATCAAAATTACCAGATATTCTAGAAACTATGTAATTGGGTAAAATATGATACATATTTTCACATCTGCAGAGATTTTAGCATTGGAGCTAGATTGGAATTGGCTTTTTCTTGACATAGCATAATTTGCCGATTGGTTTTTTGCTTTGAAAACTTATGTCACAGTAATGCTATAATTTAAATTATAGATAGCTCTCTTTTGACAGATTTATTACCTGTATAATCCTGAATAATTAGCAGTAGGGTAAAATTCTCTTTATTGAGTCCTATTTTCCCATTGATGTCCATTGATGATTAGATGTATGTTCTTGTAGAAAATAGTTTTTGGAAAATGAGAGTAGATTGAAAAGATCTTAGTAACTTGAAGTTCTTAGCAGTCTTTATAAGTAGGCATCTAAATAGTGTGAATATAGGAACATTACTAAAATGTTCTTGTTCAAAATATCACCCATTTCACTGATTCACAATTGGAAAGGATCTCAACAACTCTTGCACCATAAATAGGAAATCCTTCTTCAGCATCCCTAGGAAGTGATCATTCAGCTTCTTTTAGATGACCTCCAGGGATAGAGAAGTCCCTTCCTCTAAATGCAGTCCTTTCTCCTGAGAGTTGGGCTCATTAGGATATTTTTCCCAGTTGAAGTATTCTGCCTCTTTGAAGTTGTCATGTCTTGCTCTCCTAGCTTTTTTGGGAGAAGGCAGGAAGCATGACTAATCCATTTTCTATTATGGCTAGCCTTCAAATACTTGAAGACAGTTATTATAATTCCCCACTTTTTCTTTAGGTTAAACATAATTAGTTTTTCTTACCTGATCTTTCTATAGTATAATCTTCAGTGCTCTAGCAATCTTTGTCATTCTTCTGGCTTGTTATTATCTTTCCTAAAATATTGGTTCCAGAACTAAATATAATACTCCAGAGGGATAACCCAAAGCTTCTTAAACTGTGAATCGTGATCCCATATGGGATAATGTAACTGAATGTGGGTTTCACAAAATATCAAACTATTGATCAACTCAGAAAACTTTGAAAAACTTGAGGAAAAAAAAAATCTAAAAATTTCCTGCAGTAGCAAATATTCCCAGTATTTAATTCTTCATGTAAAAATAAAATAAGTATATCCACCTCATTAATACTTAAACTTGCTTTCATCTCTAATAAAAGGTAAAATTATATGTATGCCGGGGGCAGCTAGGTGGCGCAGTGGATAGAGCACCAGCCTTGAATTGAGGAGGACCCGAGTTCAAATTTGTCTCAGACACTTAACACTTCCTAGTTGTGTGACCCTGGGCAAGTCACTTAACCCCAGCCTAAAAAAAAAATATATATATATATATATATATATATGTGTGTGTGTGTGTGTGTGTGTATGTCAAAAATTGTTTTAAAATAAATCTTTTATGATTTATTGTCATTAAATGTTTGATTTATATTTCAATTTTATGTACCTATATATACCTGGGTCACAAACCTTTCTCATTCAAAAAGAGGTTGTGAATGGAAAAAAATTTAAGAAGCCCTTTTTTAACCAGGGTTATCATTTCCATATTTTGGATGTTAAACTTTTAAGGCAGTTTAAGATTATGTTGAGAGACTTTGTGATACAGTAGATAAAGAACTGTTCAGTATTTACTTTCACTTTGCCCCCATATTAATTATTGCTAAAAATGAAAAGCTTCATAGGATTTAGAATAGATTCTTGTGTCATATTGTTGAGTGTTTTAAAAAAATCAAGAAAAACCATAAATAGAATAGAGACTTTATTCCTTCTCTTTTGGTAGAAAGAACAACAGCAGTAACATTAGTGTATCTTTTGCTTTCCTTGGAACTAATGTCGTTACCTTTTACCTTATTGGTGCTTTTTTTTCCTGTCTCTTTTTCTAACCAGTGGATTATAGAGAAGTGGGTCAACTGTTGATCCAGTCCTTCATCTACCTCTTTGTCCTCAAACTCTCTCTTGCTCTGTGACAGATGTCCCTTAAAATGGATATGTTCCTGAAAATTTTATTAGGCAAAGTTCTTGGGCATGTCATGATTTGTCCTTGGTGAAATCATGTGACATGAAATACTTACATGATAGGTATAATAGTGCTATACAGTACTGAATAGTATTACATTATAACCTAGAGGTCATTTACTACAATCCCTTAATTTACAGATGAGATTTGTAGGTCTAGAAAGGTTTTGACTTGTTCTAGTTTATACAGTTAGAGCAAAACTGGGATTTGAACTCAGTACTTTTAGCTCCAAATCTTACACTTTTCCCACTGGACCAGACTGCTTATCTCTGGTCATGTCTGTAAAGTATGTTTTATATATGTGCATATACATATAGATTTTTATATACACACATGCATACACATATATATGGAAAAGCCTGGAGTTTTACCTTTTGTCTATTCCTTATTTTTCTTTTATATATGAGTTGAAGGAAACATATACACTAGTGTATAGTCTGGGAGTTATTTTTATCTCACTAGTGCTAAATTGAACCAGTCTAGAAGCAGGGAGATGGCTAGAATATGTTATAAATGAACTAAATTTATTGCCTAATTTAGAGAGAATGTTTCTTGAGTTTTCTTATAATGGAGCATACAAAGACTATCTTCTGAGGTTAAAGAAAAGATGGCTCAAATATGGAATTTGAAACACAAAATTTTATTTTATCATTATGTTTGAATTGAATTTCTTCCAGTATGAAAATAAAAATTAGGCTCTAATTTTGAGAGGGGCTCTGAGAAGCAATTTATTGACTCCAAAGCTTATCTCTATGTCCACTATATTATACTTTATGGATTATTTTGTCAGTGCTAAAGTTGTGACACAGTATTTGTATCTCTCTACAATCTTGAGACAAGATTTTAATCTTGTTTTTATATATATATACATATATATATATTGTTTCTACACAGTAATTCTGACACTAATTGCAGGTTCTGTTTTATAATTTTGGTTTAGTTCTACAAACATTTGTATTAATCTTAATCCTTTTGCAGGATAGGCCAGTGCTCAATATTGGGAATAATCTTTTCATTTCTACCTTTTATATGTAAAGTCTATTATTTTCATTTCCATTTTGGAGATTAAACGAAACATTTAATAGGTTACTACTCTTTCAGCAACTTTATCAGTCAATTGAGAATTTTAGTATTTCATCACAGGAGTAAATACTGTTATTTTATTTCTATCAAAGCATTGTTAAGAATTGATATATCTAGTGATACTTATAAAAAATTCTTCTTCTTGTTGAGTTCAGTTGTGTCTGACTTTTCTGTAACCTCATTTGGAATTTTCTTGGCAAAAATACTGGAGTGATTTGCCATTTCTTCCTCCAGCTCATTTTATAGATGAAGAAACTGAGACAAATAGGATGAAGTGGCTTGCTCAGGGTCTAGGCTGAATTTGAACTTAGGAAGAGGAATTTTCTTGACTCCAGGCCTGGCATTCTATTCACTATGCCAACTTCCTGCCCTGTAAATTAAAAAGACAAAACAAAACAGTTATTAAAAGCATTTGAAACAAAAAACACTAGTTTTAGGGAAAGTTACACATTTTTAATTGAAATCTCTGGGCAAGACTTTTTAATTATTCCTTTGGATAAAATAGTAAGTCATTAGAAGGGTCTCAGCAAGACTGGTAATATTTTGACTTAATGATTCACTGGATAGTGTCAAATTGGTTTTCCCATTTGTTGGTGGGTATGTGGTTTTGGGTTGTTTTCTGCTTTGTGATTGTTTTGTTGGAAAATCTATTTGGGATGTTGTGATATAAGAAGTTTGAATGTAAGGAATATATGGATTGATGAATTCAAATGTACTATCTTCCAGTGAAGGGAATGGAATATTATTTAAAAATATAAATATACTAAAATAGGTGTGTGGGTTTGGGTTAGTCTATAACCTTTGTCAATTTTGAAGGAAAGTATATATTTTTTCTTATTTGTAGAATATCTCTGCTTTTTTTCAGTGTTTAAGACAATCAGGCTCTATTTTTTTTAAGTTTTTGCCTTAAAATACATTTAGGTTTTAAATTTGTCTTAAATACAGCCAAAAATTTGTGACTTTGAGAAAGCTGATATAAATTTGATAATAAAAAGTTTAGAGTTGAATATGAATGCTTTTTTTTGACACTAAAAAAAAAAACCCAGCTACAGAAATCTTAAATCAGAATTTTTACATTCTAATGAATGTTTTTATCTTGAGAGTCTTTATGCTTTAGTTCAATGATGCCAATTTTGTAATTATCTTAAGAAATTGTGTTGCATTATTTTGGCAGATTCTAGATATTCATGTTTGAGAGCAATGCTATGTAAATTTTTATTGCACATTTATATCAGTGAAAAAATTATATATGTGTGTGTGTGTGCTTGCTTATAAATTATATATTTGTATATTGTACTAACAGTTATATACATTTTAAAACAAAATAGAAATTTTAAATGATGAATTAAGGATGAAGAAGTATTTGATCCTAAACAATAGGAAGTCTTTGGAGTTATTTATTATGGAGTTTTTTGATTAGGGGAGTGATGAGGTTATATGTATTTTTTTTTTAATTTTATTTATTTATAATTTTTTGACAGTATATATGCATGAGTAATTTTTTTTTATAACATTATCCCTTGTATTCATTTTTCCAAATTATCCCCTCCCTCCCTCTACTCCCTCCCCTTGATGACAGGCAATCCCATACATTTTACGTGTGTTATAGTAGGTTATATGTATTCTTAAAGAAAGTTTCTTTGACAGTTCTATGGAGGAAGAATTGAAAATGATCAAAACTTTAGCTAGGCAGACTAATAAGAAGGCTTATTATGGTCCAGGAAAAGGGGAGAAACTAAACTATAATAATAATTTATCTTGTGAGTAGAGAAAAGGGTCTAAATGTAAGAGGAAAATAAGAGAGGTAGTGTCAGCAAAACCTGACATCTGATTAAATATGAGGAATGAGGAAGAATTAACAGTTAAAGATGAGACTGAGTTAATGAATTTAGGTGACTGGTTTTGTTGGAAATAATCCCTTGTTAAAGGGGCAGCTAGGTGATGGAGTGGATAGAGCACCAGCCCTAAAGTCAGGAGGACTTAAGTTCAAATGTGGCCTCAGACACTTAACACTCCCTAGCTGTGTGACCCTGGGCAAGTCACTTGACCCCCAATTGCCTCAGCAAACAAGTGCAAAAAAAAAAAAAAAAAAAAAAAAAAAGGAAATAATTCCTTGGTGATTCAGGAGGAATCAAGCTATCTCTCTCACTTTGCAGACCACTACATAAAAGGATGGCAAAGTTAAGCTTTGAGTCAGAAAGACCTGAGTTCAAAACCTGCCTCTTCACATTGATAGCTTGTGTAAAGTTGGGCACAACTAAGACTTAGCTCACTTTATACACATACATTTGTATGTTGTCTCCCCCATCAGACTGATAGCTCCTTGAGAATAGGGGTTGTCTTTTGCCTCTTTTTTTTATATACTCAGAGCTTAGCACCATACCTGGTACATAGTAGATGCTTAACTGACTTAACTGATTTATTATTATCCTCTAGTCTTCCAGCCACAAGTATAGAATATATTGTGTAGAACACTTGCTCTTACTGGATGCTTTTATGTGTGTGTGTGTGTGTGTGTGTGTGTGTGTGTGTGTGTGTGTGTGTGTGTGTGTGTTTTCTAAGATTTGAATAGTTGACCTTTGACTTGATGGGGAAGTCCTGAGTATTCCTCTATACCAATGAAATGATATGTCCAGACCAAAATTGAGACAAAGTTTGATAAAACAGAATCTGGAGTTTATGGAACTAAAAGTTGGAGATTGATTTGCCAGGCTGGATTAAGAAGGGTTAATTGTGTTACTGATCCTGTGGTTTTGCTGCTTTTTTGTAAATAAGGAAGCCAATGTTCCTAGTGCTATTGTCAAACATACTTGGCTGATAGGAATTTGTAAATATGGTAAGTAATGGTGCTGCCAATAGAAGGTAAGTCAGATGAGATTCTGTTAAACCCTTTCTGCAGAATCAAGTTTTGTGTAAGCTACATGCCAGATGTGTATATGATTTGCCTCTAAAGCCTTGGAAAATGAAATCTTACAAGTGATGTTTAAGATTTTTTAAGGCTTTAGATTGCTTTCCCCCCCCCCCCAGTTTTTTTCTTTTAAAATAAGAGCTGTTAAGTAGCAAATTTGACTGATGATAATTTTACTATTTGTACCAGCCCTTTGAAAATATAAATAGCTATGTAAATAACTCTATATGTTGAGGAAACCTAATATGGAGTGTGCTTCAAATTAGAAACAGAAGTGTCTACTTCTTAGTATGGCTCCTGTTTTCATACTAACTCAGATCAGTTCTTAAATTCTTAAATCCTGTTATATCTGCTGTATCTGATCTCTTAGCAACTAGCCTCTGGCAAGAGGCCATCTCCTCTTGGCACAGTTGGGAACCTGAGAGATTGGGTGAGGGGTATAATATTGCCCTCTATGGAAACAAAGAAGGTAGAAGTGGGGAGTTCTTGGGAGGAAAATTGATGAGTTCCATTTTGGACATAGCTATGTTGAAGCTAGTGCTACTTATATATAACTATTGAATATCCAGTTAGAAATGTCTGAAAGACAGTTGGAAGTGCAAAACTGGAGGTTAGCAGAGAATTTGGGGCAGGATAAGTGGATTTGAGAATCATTAGTATAGAGGCAGTGATAAAATCCGTGGGAACTAATGGGATTACCAAGTGAAATAGTATAGATGGAGAGAAAAAAGGGCCCAGGACACAATATCTATGGTTAAAAGGTATGATTTGGAAAGAGGATCCAACCTCTCATTTTATAGATGAGAAAACTAAGGCCCAGAGGAGGTAAAGGAATTGCCCAGATTCAGACAGATAGTGTCAAAGGCAGAATTCAAACTGAGAACTTTGTCTGTCTGCTATATACACATCATGCTTAAAAAGAGGCTACAAGCCAAGACTAAAGTAGAGGGAGTGTTGGTGTGGGTTTTTTTTGTTTGTAGATGATTGTGTATTCAATGCTGCCTCCTGAGCTGAGATACCACGAAGCATGGATAAGTTCTCTGCTGCTTATGCTAATTATGGCCTTGAAATTAACACCAAGAAAATATAGGTCCTCCATAAGCTAAGGCCACACCATCCAAGTGTGGAACTATTGTTAACAGCTAATGGAGTTTTGAATCTATGGATAAGCTCACTTACCTTGGCACAGTGTATTTTCCAGAGACCTACACATTAACAATGAAGTTGAGACATACATTGGAGAGCTAGCTCAATGTTTGGGAGGCTCTGAGGAAAAGTGTGGGAGAAGAAATGGTAGACTGAGTACCACATGAAGGTCTAGAGAGTGCTGTGCAGACCTCCATGTTGTGTGCGCCTGTGAAACCTGCACAGTCTACCAGCGCCATGTAAGGAAACTGAATCTTTTCCATTTGCATTGTCTCAGGAAGATTCTGAAGATTACCTGGCAAGATTAGGTACCAGACACCGAGGTCCTTTCTTGAACTAGACCTCCAGGCATTCCAACTCTACTGCAGAGAGCAACTCCATTGGGCTGGCCACAAGGTTCAAATGCCAAATGTAAATGTACACTTGCCAAAAAGATTATTTAATGGAGAGCTCACACAGGGCAAGCACTTACAAGGTTGTCAATAAAAGCTATATAAAGACACTCTCAAGGTCTCTTGACTTAAGAATTGATTGTGTGACACTGGCACAGGACCACCCGGCATGGTGTGCCCTCATCAGAGAATGTGTTGTTCTCTGTGAGCAAAGCAGAAGGGGTACACATTTGGAGAATCCATCCCAAATGTTCACATGGGCTGTTTGTGCCCAACTTGTGATAGAGTATTCCAATCTCATATTGTTCTAATCAACCAGTCAGACACACTGTAATTTAACTCAAACATAGTGATGTTGTTTTTGTCCTATTCGAGAACCAAGGACAACAACCAACAAAACAACACATAATACTTCCTCTTCCCAATTTTCTGGTTAATACAGAATTGACACATTGTATATGTGTAAATTTGGTTTTCAACTAGATATAAGAAGTGCCTTCTGATTCTATTTTATATTTAGCTACTTTGTATCTATCAACTTTATACTCATATATACTTCTTGTCTAACCTATTAGAAGGGAAACTTCTTGTGAACAGTTGTTTGAATTTTTTTTTTTTTTTTTTTTTTTTGGTATTTGTATCTTCAATGCCTGACATAGTAGGTGCCATATACTTTTTTTTTGTAAATAAGTTTTATTTCGATATTAGATATTTAATAAGAATATCTTTTCAAACTCCTTAGAATATTTTAAAAAATATTTTAATAGTTTTTATTTACCAGATATATGGATTAATTTTACAACATTGACAATTGCCAAACCTTTTGTTCTAATTTTTCCCCTCGTTCCCCCCCTCCCCCCATGGCAGGTTGACCAATACATGTTAAATATGTTAAAGTATAAATTAAATACAATATATGTATACATATCCAAGCAGTTGTTTTGCTGTACAAACAGAATTGGACTTTGAAATAGTATAGTGTGCAATTAGCCTGTGAAGGAAATCCAAAATGCAGGCGAACAAAATTAGAGGGATTGGGAATTCCATGTAGTGGTTCATACTCATTTCCCAGAGTTCTTTCGCTGGGTATAGCTGGTTCAGTTTGTTACTGCTCTATTGGAACTGATTTGGTTCATCTCATTATTGAAGATGGCCACGTCCATCAGAATTGATCATCATATAGTATTGCTGTTACAATGAAGTATACAATGATCTCCTGGTCCTGCTCATTTCACTCAGCATCAGTTCATGTAAGTCTCTCCAGGCCTTTCTGAAATCATCCTGCTGGTCATTTCTTTTTTTTTTTTATTCATTTTTCCAAATTATCCCCTCCCTCCCTCCACTCCCTCCCCCATGACAGGCAATCCCATACATTTTACATGTGTTACAATATAACCTAGATACAATATATGTGTGTAAATACCATTTTCTTGTTGCACATTAATTATTAGCTTCCGAAGGTATAAGTAACCTGGGTAGATAGACAGTAGTGCTCACAATTTACATTCACTTCCCAGTGTTCCTTCTCTGGGTATAGTTATTTCTGTCCATCATTGATCAACTGGAAGTGAGTTGGATCTTCTTTATGTTGAAGATTTCCACTTCCATCAGAATACATCCTCATACAGTATTGTTGTTGAAGTGTATAGTGATCTTCTGGTTCTGCTCATTTCACTCAGCATCAGTTGATGTAAGTCTCTCCAGGCCTCTCTATATTCCTCCTGCTGGTCATTTCTTACAGAGCAATAATATTCCATAACCTTCATATACCACAATTTACCCAACCATTCTCCAATTGATGGACATCCATTCAACTTCCAGTTTCTAGCTACAACAAAAAGAGCTGCCACAAACATTTTGGCACATACAGGTCCCTTTCCCCTCTTTAGTATTTCTTTGGGATATAATCCCAATAACAGCAATGCTGGGTCAAAGGGTATGCATAGTTTGACAACTTTTTGGGCATAGTTCCAAATTGCTCTCCAGAATGGCTGGATTCTTTCACAACTCCACCAACAATGTATCAGTGTCCCAGTTTTCCCACATCCCCTCCAACATTCATCATTATTTGTTCCTGTCATCTTAGCCAATCTGACAGGTGTGTAGTGGTATCTCAGAGTTGTCTTAATTTGCATTTCTCTGATCAGTAGTGATTTGGAACACTCTTTCATATGAGTGGAAATAGTTTCAATTTCATCATCTGAGAATTGTCTGTTCATATCCTTTGACCATTTATCAATTGGAGAATGGTTTAGTTTCCTATAAATCAAGGTCAGTTCTCTCTATATTTTGGAAATGAGACCTTTGTCAGAACCTTTACTTTTAAAAATATTTTCCCAATTTGTTACTTCCCTTCTAATCTTGTTTGCATTAGTATTGTTTGTACAGAAACTTTTTAGTTTGATGTAATCAAAATCTTCTATTTTGTGATCAATAATGATCTCTAGTTCTCCTCTGGTCATAAATTCCTTCCTCCTCCACAGGTCTGATAGGTAGACTATTCTCTGTTCCTCTAATCTATTTATTATCTCACTCTTTATGCCTAAATCATGGACCCATTTTGATCTTATCTTGGTATATGGTGTTAAGTGTGGATCCATATCTAATTTCTGCCATACTAATTTCCAGTTTTCCCAACAGTTTCTTCCGAATAATGAATTTTTGTCCCTAATGTTGGTATCTTTGGGTTTGTCAAAGACTAGATTGCTGTAGATGTACCCTTTTTTGTCCTTTGTATCCAATCTGTTCCACTGATCTACCGTTCTATTTCTTAGCCAGTACCAAATGGTTTTGGTGACTGCTGCTACATAATATAGCTTTAGATCAGGTACACTTAGACCACCTTCCTCTGACTTTTTTTTTTCATTAGTTCCCTTGCAATTCTCGACCTTTTGTTCTTCCAGACAAATTTTGTTGTTATTTTTTCTAGGTCATTAAAATAGTTTCTTGGGAGTCTGATTGGTATAGCACTAAATAAATAGATTAGTTTGGGGAGTATTGTCATCTTTATTATATTCGCTCGGCCTATCCAAGAGCACTGAATGTCTTTCCAATTCCTGCTGGTCATTTCTTACAGAACAATAATATTCCATAATATTCATAATACCACAAGTTATTCAGTCATTCTCCAATTGATGGGCATCCACGTAGTTTCCAGTTTCTGGCCACTACAAAGAGGGCTGCCACAAACATTCTTGCACATACAGGTCCCTTTCCCTTCTTTAGTATTTCTTTGGGATATAAGCCCAGTAGTAACACTGCTGGGTCAAAGGGTATGCACAGTTTGATAACTTTTTGAGCATAGTTCCAAATTGCTCTCCAGAATGGTGCCATATACTTATAATGGTATTTCTTGGTCACCCAAGGTCACACAGATAAATACTGCATAATTGGAACATGAATCCAGTTCCTGTGTTCTTTCCACTGTAGCATGATGCCCTTGCTTCCATTATGATTTAGGTAATTACAGCTTAAAAGATATTATAGGTTTGTTTTGGCTCAGACTTTACCCTATAAAGAATGAGTTAAATGTCTTCCATTAGATTTAAATAGATCACAATCTCTATATATATGTCAATGTCATGAAAAGAATATTCGATTTGGAGTTACAATGTAGGTTTTAATCTTGGTCCTAATGGTGCCTGTGTGGGTCATTTTACTTTTTGTAGCTTTTAGTTCTTCATTATAAGATAGGTATACATACTACTTGTACTACATCATAGAGATATTATGAGGAGAAAAAAATCTATTTATTTTTTATCAATCCATGCAGTCATTTCTTTATTTTTGTTTAAAATTTTTAAAAATATTTTTACTTTTTCAATTATATGTAAAGATAGTTTTTTGACATTAATTTTTGAAAGATTTTGAGTTCCAAGGTTTTTTCTCCTTCCTTCCTTCCTTGCCTTACCTACCCCAGTTCAACAGCAATAAGTCTGATACAGATTATGCACATATAATCATTTTAAGTATATTTCTATTTTTGTTTTTTGGTGAGGCAATTGGGGTTAAATGACTTGCCCAGGGTTATACATCTAGTAAGTTTTAAGTGTCTGAGGTTACATTTGAACACAAGCCTTCCTGACTCTATGGCCCTTGTTGCCCCTTGTATTTCTTCACGTTATGAAAGATAAGTAAGAATAAAAGGGGGGAAAAAATAAAAGTAAAAATAATATGCTTTGATCCACATTCAGTCTCTCTGGATGCATTTGGCATTTTCTATCATGAGTATATTGGAATTGTGTTGGATTATCTTTGCTGAGAAGAACTAAGTTTATCATAGTTGATCATTACATAATCTTGCTTTTACTCTGTACAATGTTCTCCTGATTCTGCTCTCTTCATTTAACATCAGTTCATAAAGTCTTTCCAAGCTTTTCTGAAATTAGCTTGCTCATCTTTTTTTTTAAAGAACGTTAATATTGCATTACATTCATATATTATAACTTATTCAGTCATTTCCTACTTTATGGGCATACACTTATTTTCCAATTCCTTGCCACTATGTCAAAAAGAGCTGCTTCAAACATTTTTGCGCACATGGATCCCATGGATCCTTTTTCCCTCTTTTATAATCTGTGAGGAAAATCTTGTACAAAACTTTAAAGCCAAAAGAAATATGAGTGTGGGGGCAGCTAGGTGGTGAAGTGGATAGAGCATCAGCCTTGAATTCAGGAGGACCTGAGTTCAAATCTGGACTCAGACACTTAACATTTCCTAGCTGTGTGACCCTGGGCAAGTCACTTAACCCCAGCCTCAGGGGGAAAAAAAAAAAGAAATATGAGTGTAAATTGTCTGGTACCTCATTTATAAATGTCTGTTTAATTGTACTTCAGAGAATGTTGAAGTGTTGGTTAATAATTGCAGAACAATAGAAAATAAAGGTCTAAAATAATGAAACTTCTTTTGGTACAAATGGCAGAGAAATTTTTGAAATAATCTAGGAATAAATAAAGTATATTGCCATGGTGGTTCTGCTTGCAACCAGTATGAACTTAGGGATGTTGTTTATTCTCTCTGTTTTTATTTCTTTAACTTTAAAGGGGGAATTAAATTAGATATGAAAGTCTAATTCATATATCACAGTTCAATTATTCCCCAAGATCAGTATCCATTTTGTTTCTACTTTCTTTGTTCTGGGTTAAAGGTTGTGAATATGAATGGTTTAGTGAATGTTCTTGTATAATTCCAGATAGATTTCTAGAGTGGTTGAAAAGATTCATATTTCTAACCCACATGTGCATCTCTTTTTGTAGTAGCAAGGAACTGGGAATTGAATGGATGCCCATCAGTTGGGGAATGGCTGAATAAGTTATAGTATAACATTTATCAAACGGCAAGTATCTTTAGAAGGATTGCACATGTTTAACCTATGCTGGATTACTTACTGTTTAGAGGAGGGGAAATATGGGAAGGGAGAAAATTTGGGAACACAAGGTTTTGCAAGGGTAGATATTGAAAACTATCTTTGCATGTATTTTGGAAAAATAAAAAGTTATAAAAATTTTTTTAAATGAGAAAATGGCTTCATAGCTCTGCTAATGAAATGTGTATGCTTTTCTTCTAAGACATTTTTTGTCTTTACCAATTTGCTGGTTGAAACAAATAGTTAATGAATAGAATTTATTACATTTGTTAAAATAAATTTATTGGTATCTTTTTTTTTTAATATCTCCTAAATTTTTTCCTTGCATGTCTCTCTTTCTCTTTCTTAGGTACCCATCCTTTATAATAAACTTTTATTTAATGAAAAAAGAAAAAGAGGACCAGCAAAATAAATCAGTAACATTGAAAATATTTGACAATAAATGCAATGCTCCATTCCTAGGAATCCCTCCCCCTCCCTGCAAAAGGATGGGGGAAGAGATATTTATTCCCATATCTCTTCAAAGCCTATTCTTTGTAATTTTTATTTTCGATTATATTTTGTGATGGTTCTTTTCATGTAGTAGTTCCTGCCTATTGTTTTCTTGGCTCTGCTTACATTTTATCAATTCTGATGAATCTTTTCATATGTGTCTGTATTCATAATTTTTTTCTTTTGCATCTCCAATGCTTAGCACAGGACTTGGCTCAAAGTAGTCACTTAATAAATGCTTATTGAATAATATTTATCCTTTGGGGCCAGACTTATTTTTTTCTTAAATAATTCTAGAACATTAATTTTTTTATTGTTTGGTGATAATTCTTATATTTTTGGATCTCCTTACTTTACTCTGCATCAGTTCATGTAGGTCTTTCCAGAAACTTACCAAAACTTCTTTGTAGTTAGTGTATTCTTTGTTTCTTACAGTATGGTGGCTAACTTACATTCATGTGGCACATTTATTTTTAACTTTTCCTTAAACGGTATCCATCTACTTGATTTCCAGTGCAACAAAAAGTGCAGCTGTAAATATTTTGATGGTATATGGGGGTCTTTTAAAAAAAAAAAAAACAATGACTTCCTTAGTGTATATACAGCATTGCAATGCCTGGGTCAAAGAATCTTTTCAGATGTAAATTTTTCTTTGAACTAGAGATTTATCCCATAAATTTTTATGTATTTTCTCATTCTCTGTGGAATATATATATTATTGTTATTTCATTAGGTCTTTGTCTTTGATATATCTATTTATTATTTATGTTGGCATTACTTAATTTTTCTTCAGATTTTGTCCTAGGCTCATATTTTCTTTATTTATTACTGGGTTTAAAAAAAATTCAGTATTTTCCAAGTCCATGTGAAGATAATTTTTAACATTCATTTTTCTAAGTCTTTGTGCTCCACATTTTTCTTCCTGACTTTCCCCCTCTCCAAGATGGCAAGTAATCTGATATAGATTAAATATTTACAGTTCTTTTAAACATTTCCATTTTTGTCATTTTGTGCAAGAAAAATCAGACCAAAAGGGGGAAAAAGATAGGAGAAAGAAAGAAACAAATAAAAAGTGTTTTTTGGCCATATTCAGTCTCCACATATCTCTCTCTCTCTCTGGAGATGGATGGCACTTTGCATGTCAAATCTATTGGAATTGCCTTGAATCACCTCATTGTTGAAAAGAGCCAAGTTCATTACAGTTGATCATCACATAATCTTCTTGTTGCTGTGTACAATATTTTCTTGGTTCTATTCACTTCACTTAACATCAGCTCATTTAAGTCTTTCCAGGCTTTCCTAAAATAAGCTTGCACATCATTTCTTATAGAATAATATTGCTTCACATTCATGTACTATAATTTATTCAACCATTTCCCAGTTGATGAGTATCCACTCAGTTTCCAGTTCATTACCACTACAGAAAGGACTGCCACAAACATTTTTGTAGATGTGGCTCCTTTTCCCTTCACTCCTAAGATACTCTAGGATCTAGCCTCTCGTGCTGTTTTTTCATAAACTTACATATTTATTCTGTCATGTTCTTTGTTTTTTCTTTTCTCATCACAATGTGGTACTCATTCTTTATTTCAGCATGCCCCTTTGTGCAGTTACAGATGTCTTCTATAATAATTCTTAATTCATTTTCCCATCATTCCCTTCTTTCATTTCCTTTTGAGAAAACTCATTTTCAGATATATATTAGTTCCTAGATTAGTCAGTAGGACTTTTATCACATTTTGAGGACCCAGTTTTTTTTTAATATCCTTTACTATCATTCATTCTGAGGCCAACATTTCTTCACTGGGATCTCTAGAGAGACCTCTCATCTACCCTTTCTCTAAGCCAGTTACCTTTGATAGCAGAGATAATCCACTGTTTAGAATGGAAGATAGGTTTAGGATCATAGATTTAGAACTGGAAGGAATTATACAGGTCATCTGGTCTAGTGGTATCAAACTCAAATAGAAACAGGGCCACTAAACTCCTCATAAGGAGCTATGTAGGGTATATGCTGACTTAGTTTTAATTACATTTTATTTTTATTTTATTTTATTTTTTTTAATTTACTGTTAAATTTTAATCTGCTCAAGCACATAAAAGCCCCTTGTATTTTATACCTTTGAGATTTGAATTTATGCCACTGAATTTACAGATAAGAAAACCAAGGCTCAGAGAGGCCAAAATGACTTACTCAGGGTCCCATAGTCAGTGTCATCAGCATTTTTTTCAAGGATATCTTCTGTCTTGATCCAATTAGCAAATATATACTAACTGCTGGGGTTGCCATTAAAAAAATGAAGTTCTACTTCTTCAAAGAATTTGTAATGACTTAGGAAGAACATGTATGTGTATAAGTTTATATACAAAATAAAATAGTCTCGGCCTTGTAGCTTCATATCCTTGATTTCCACCCTGTTTGTGCCCTCTCATCTTTTCATTGCTTAGGAGTCTGTCCTTTGTAATGTCTTTCTCTAGAATACTGTTTTATTATTTGAAGGAATAAGGTCTTACATTTAATAACAATTATCTCTCTTGATTATTTGTACTCTCGCTTAGAATCTTTGATACTCAACTTTTTTTCCCCATTGGCATTCTTTATTCTCTTCACACTTCATTTTTAAAGAACTTTAATCAAAATTAGTTTTATAAGTTTGTTAAAAATAGATTGCATGTGCTACTACTGGGCTTATATTCCAAAGAAACACTAAAGAAGGGAAACGGACTTGTATGTGCCAAAATGTTTGTGGCAGCCCTTTTTGTAGTGGCTAGAAACTGGAAGATGAATGGATGTCCATCAATTGGAGAATGGTTGGGTAAATTGTGGTATATGAAGGTTATGAAATATTATTGCTCTGTAAGAAATGACCAGCAGGATGAATACAGAGAGGCTTGGAGAGACTTACATCATCTGATGCTGAGTGAAATGAGCAGAACCAGGAGATCATTATACACTTCAACAACAATACTGTATGAAGATATATTCTAATTGAAGTGGATATCTTCAACATAAAGAAGATCCAATTCAGTTCCAGTTGATCAATGATGGACAGAAACAGTTACACCAAGAGAAGGAATACTGGGAAAGGAGCGTAAAATGTTTGCACTATTGTCTTTCTACCCAGGTTACTTATACCTTCGGAATCCAATTCTTACCGTGCAACAAGAAATTTTGTTTTACACACATATATTGTATCTAGGATATACTGTAACACATTTATTATATATGGGATTGCCTGTCATCTAGGGGAGGGAGTAGAGGGAAGGAGGGGAAAATTTGGAAAAGTGAATAGAAGGGATAATGTTGTAAAAAAAAATTTACCCATGCATATGTACTGTCAAAAAAATTATAATTATAAAATTAATAAATAAAAATTTAAAAATTGATTGAATTAATTAAAATTAATTTTATAAATTTGTTAAAAATAGATTGCAGGTTTGTGCTAGTTTGATTTTATAAAAGAAGGGTAGTTGCTGTCTTTGAACAAAATTTACAATTTATTTTGATTCCTTTTAGATACAATGGTATTGCCTACTAAATTTCCTTTCCAATATCTTGATGCTTTGGTATATTTTTAGATTATGGTATTTATTCTCAGAGAAAATGTACTAGAATTAATTAGGAGAATTAGACAGAATAAATAACATTTACATTTTATTTTCTGGTAATATTATGTCATTTAGCTGGCTTGGGGTCAGAAATTTCTTTCACCCTTTAAATTTTTATATAAGGTTTGAAATACTTCAGACAAAGAACAGTTCTTAACAATAGAAAACTACATTAATTTGAATTTAGAATTCAAAATTAGTGATGATTCAATTTATAGTTTTTATGAGAAAGATTTTGCTACACAAATAAATAAATCATAACACATAAAAAGTTTGGTATTAAAATGGACTCTGTATTATATTCCAGTAGGCCCTGCATGGTATCCATTGGTGGTGCAATGATAGATTACTTGAAGTCAGAAAGATTGGAGTTCAAATTCAGCCTGAAATTCTTAGTAACTGTGTGACTTTGGGCAAGTCACTTAACTCAGATTGCCACTCCTCCTTCCTTTCTCCCCCCCAAATAAAGATATCTATTTGGAAGCAGTTTATTAGTAGTTACCTTGTCACTGTGTGACGCTGAAAGTGCCTTCTGTTGTGTGCAAAATACTGTAAAATATTGTGTGTTCATATACTGTGAATTCAGGTTTTAAAATATATTCAGCATGTACTTGTTTTTGTTGAGATAGTGATAATGTTTTTGTTTTTGAGATTTTTAGTATTCCAATTTATTAGCAACTTGACTTTAATCTCTTTTCCTTTAATAATGGCTCATAGTGGTTGAGCCAGGACTAGAACCTCTATTTCTTGAATTGCAGTGTAACATTCTATTTTCTATCCTATATAGCCTTTTTGTTACTGCTTTTTAAAAAGAGGTTAAAAAAACAAACAACCCCACCACTACTACCACCACCATTCCATGATAGAATGTTGTGTTTTAAGAAAACAAAGGGATAGATACTGAAAGACAGAAGGATTTGTGGGAACTGATGCAAAGTGAAATGAACAAAAACTAGGATAACATTGTATTGCAATAATAAAAATATTTGTACAGGTTATCTTTGAAAAAATTAAGAACTGTGACCAACACAGTTACACGCTTCCAGAAGAGTCATGATAAAGCTGGCTTTATACCTTCTGACAAGAAAAATGATGAACTTAGTGCAAATTGAAACATATTTTTTGGGGAAATATGATTAGTGGGAAACTGAGTTTTATTGTACTTTCACAGTCACTTTCTTTCTCAATAGGGGAGAGTAGTGATTATTTTAGCTATTTGTTTATATTATTTTAAAAAACCAGTCAGTTACATTTTAAATTTTATTAATTCAGTAGTTTCAATTCAATTCAAACCAAATTCAACCAATTCAAAAATTAATTTCAGTTTTCATGGTATGTTTTCTCATTTAAAATTTTTCAAATTTTATGCTCGATTTATTTTTTTCCTTGGTTTGTTGATGAATTTTCTCCTAGATAAAATTTTGATATGGTGTTTTGATATTTGTTCTCATGAAACTAATGTTTCTGTAATTTGCTCTTTGACCTACCAGTTCTTTAGGATTAAATTTTTATTTTTTCAATTGTGACTGATTCTTGGAAAGTGTTACATTGGAGGGGGGGGGTGTTTAAAGATGGAAAGCTTGGGAAAATGGGGTTAAGGGACCGTTTCTTCTAGTAAATGTCTGAGGCCAAATTTGAATTCAGGAAGAGGAGTCTTCCCAACTTCATGCCCTGCCACTAGCAGCAGTCTAATTAGTCTACAATTGATTTAAAAAGATAATTTGTTTTAATCATCTTAAATCTGCCTTCCCATCTTCCAGTTCCTTCTCTTTTCTCCCTGCCCCCTATTTGTCCTGTAGTTCTAAGAGATCTGGATAGTTTTCTTTTAATAGTTCTTGAAATGTGATCTTGCAAACTTTTTTTTTGGGGGGGGGGTGTCATGGTGTTACAGGTAGTACAGTGTTTCTTGTATTTTTTTTTCTCCTCAATCTGTTTTCAGGTCAGTTTTTACTATAAAATACTTTATATTTTCTTTTATTTTTATCAACTTCTTGACTTGAATATTTCATGTTTTCCTCATAATGCTACTATTAAGTTGTTTTTTACTACCTTTTTTGTGTTGGTTAAGCTAATAGAAATATTCATATTTTGTTAGTATTGTATAATATATTCCTTTTCACTGTAGGTGCCCTCCTCGTACTTTTTTGCCAGCACTCTGTAAAATTTTTCTTGATGAAAGTGCACCTGACAATGTATTAGAAGTGACAGCCCGTGCCATAACCTACTACCTAGATGTATCAGCAGAGTGTACTCGAAGAATTGTTGGAGTAGATGGAGCCATAAAGGCACTTTGTAATCGTTTGGTGGTAGTTGAACTTAACAACAGAACCAGCAGAGACTTAGCTGAACAGTGCGTGAAGGTAGGTGCCTTTAAAACTTAAATTTTTTTTTTTTTTTTTTTTTTCTGAGGGTGGGATTAAGTGATTTGCCCAGGGTCACAAAGCTAGGAAGTGTTAAGTGTCTGAGACCAGATTTGAACTCGGGTCCTCTTGAATTCAAGGCTGGTGCTCTATCCACTGCACCACCTAGCTGCCCCCCAACTTAAATAATTTTTAAAATTTATGTTTTAAGTTATCTAGTTTTTTAAAAATGGATATCTTAAATGTCTGATTGAAAGTCATTGTAATGACATGTTTATATAAAACTTTAAAGTTTACAAAGCACTTTCCTCCCAAACACGTCTGTGAAGTGGATGTCAATATTATCATTCCCTCTCTTTTTTCATTTTTGGAAGATTTATCATTATGGGAGATTGAAGAGTGTCACAGACAGACTCGCCTCACTCATTGAAAAGATAAGCAAATTGATATTGGCTATATATGTGCATTTGTGCAAAACATATTTGCATATTAGTCATGCCATTCTCTTTTGGCAAACAAAGCTAAAGCTCAGAAGTGCTTAGTAGAGGGATTCACCAAATCAGGAAGCATTTCTTAAGCTCTTACAGCTAGATGGTGGAATGGTTAGAGTGCTGGCCCTAGAGTCAGGAAGGTCCAAGTTCAAATGTGTCTTCACACACTTAATGTGCATGATTATAAGCAAGTTATTTGATTTCGTTTGATTCAGTTTCCCAGCCTGTAAACTAGTGATTGTAGTAGCACCTACCTCCCAAGGTTGTTGGGGTGATCAGATGAGATAATAATTGTGAAGTGTACGAACAGTGCCTGGCACATAGTAATACTAAAAAAAAGTGTTAATTGTTCTGTTGATCCTTCTCCTTTTTTTTTCCTCTTCTTCCACTTCTTTTCCTCTTCCATTAAGCAAGTGATAGAACTGTGAATTCTAATTCCAACCTTCTTTGTACTATGTTTATATTTGAGAAGATTACTGATAAGTAACAATTATACAGTGCTTTATAAAAAAAAAGTTTGTTTTCTTCATAACATCCTTGTGAGATACATAGGTGAGAAAAGTCAGGTATTCTGCAAGATGAAAATTCTTTTCTTCCCCTCACCTTTATTTTTATTTTTATTTTTTTGAAGTGGTAGAAAGCAGTAAGAGATATATCTTTTATTATTCTAAAGGGTTGTTTCATAGGGCTTAGGATAAGAAGTCTTAACAGTGGAGGAATTGGTAATAGAGACTATAAGGGGCTTTTTAGACTTTCTCTAATACTGTTTCAGCTTCCTAAAGTCATTTGTTAGACCAATAGTTAGTTATTTTTTATCTTTCTTTTTAATGGACCTTACCAAACTACAGTTCTTAAGTAGTCAATGGTAAGTCAGCAGATTTGTTTGCTTTACTTTAGTAGTACCTTTCTAAGGACCTCTTTTTTTTTTTTTGTACTCTTCATATTATTATTCTGTAAAAGCTTTAGCCAATATTGTGAAAGGAATAAGAAGTGTTATTAGTTAGATATACTGATTGAAGAAAAAAATTAATATCCTTTAATGAAAGAAACTTCTTGTTGGCTCATCGTTTTGATTTTCCTTAGTTGGATTAGAAGCTCATGAATTAAAGCAGTATGGGAAAATCATCTGTTTTTTCTGAATTAGTAGAAATTTTATTCTGTAACAGAAAACGCAGAAAAACATTGCTTTTAGAAGGCACAATCTTTTTTTGTACTTTTTCATTTTAATCATTCATAGGTTTTAGAACTGATCTGTACTCGTGAATCAGGCGCTGTATTTGAGGCTGGTGGTTTAAACTGTGTGCTGACATTCATTCGTGATAGTGGGCACTTGGTTCATAAAGATACCCTTCATTCTGCGATGGCTGTCGTATCAAGACTCTGTGGCAAAATGGAACCTCAAGATTCTTCATTAGAAATCTGTGTAGAATCCCTGTCTAGTTTATTAAAACATGAAGATCATCAGGTATGTGGACAAGTTGATAGAAATTATGGAATTAACTGAAACATAAATATATTTTTTCACAATTAATAATCATGTTCTTTTTTGTTGTAGTTTGCTAAATGATTTAGGCAGTATTAAAATCAACAGAACCTATGAATACCTTACAAAAATTTAATTGATTTTATACAGTTGAAGTTAGTGTTAAGATAGAGAATATACGAATAAAGGCCCAGACTGCTGTTGAAATGCATGAAAGGATATGTTTTGGAGGACTGTATTAAGTTTTTTCACATATTTTAGGAAGGGCATTGATTAGGTAAAGTAAATTAAATTAGAGAACATTCATGATAGAGCAGCTAAGATGAAAACCTGACAGAACATTAACAATGGGAAAGTTCCAATGAGAAAAATCTAGACTTGATGTTAGAAATAGCTTAACAGTTAGGTATCTCAAAGTGTATTGGATTGTTTTAGGAAGTAGAAAAGTGTTCCTCTCCATTGCAAGACTTCAAACAAATGCTGGATGACTACCTATTGAGTATGTTATAATAAGGGTTCTTTGAGGGCATCATGGGTTGTATTACATGGCCACTGAGATCCTTTCTATTTGAAAATTCTGATATTAAGAGATAAGATTGGAAAGGCAGGTGGCCAGATTCTGGGAGGGCTTAATGTCCAGAAGAGTTTGAAAATTACACAGTAAGTGATTCTAAAGAGAATTATTATAGATTTTGAAAGGACAAACAGCAGGATCAAATCTATAGCTGAGGGAGACTGTTATGACAGAAACATGGAGAATAGTTTGAAGGGAGGAAAGAGAATGAAGACACTGTTAGGAAGCTGCCATAATAATCTAGGCACATTGTAATGAAGCTCTGTATGAAGTTAGTTCTCTGAGAATAGAGGTGATGACATAGATTTGAAAAATGTTGTGGAAGTAGATTACATGACTTCAATAACTCATTAGTTAAGGAAGAGAAAGAAAGAAGAAAAAATCCACAGTAAATTCAAGGTCATGAATATGGGAAGTTTGGGATGAATTATGAAGTTCCATCTTAGTGAAGATTTCCTCTGGCAGGGGTTCTCAACCTTTTTTGTGTGTCTTAGACCTCTTTGTCAGTCTAGTGAAGCTTATGGACTTCTCAGAATAATGATTTTATTACCTATCTGCAGGAAATACTAAATTTCAGTTAAAGGGTAGTAAAAATAAAGATGCATTTTTTTCCCATCCAAGTTCACAGATCCTCTGATATCTATCCATTGGCCTCTTGGGGTGGTGGGGATCTGTGGACCCCAGATTATGAATCCCTTTCCTATAGGCAGTTGGAAATGCAGATCCAGCACTCAGAAGAGAGTTCATGAATGGAGAGTCAGTCATCTTCATAGAGAAGTTAATTGAAGGTATGGCCATGAATAAAGATAATCAAGAAAGAGTTAAAGAGCAAGACTAAAAGACAGACTGAGGGCAGATGCTTATGGGATTCTTATGCCAAGGGGTTATACAGAAATCATGGAGCCAGAAATGAAAGGAAGGAGAGAAATTGGAAGTGAAAGGAGAAGCAGGGGAATCCAGAATCCTTTAACCCATTTGAGAAGAGGGAGGTGGCCAAGAGTTTTGTTAGCTGTTAAGGTCAAAGATGATGAGGACTTTAAAATACCATTTGATTTTATTATTGGTAACTATTGAGTGATGATTTTTGGGGGGATAGAATACAAATTGTAAGGGATTGAGAAGTGTTGAAAGTAGAAACATTGGGTGTAGTTAACTTTATAAAACATTTTAGGAATGTATAGTTATATTGGAGAAGTAGTAAAAGGGGTGAAAATGTCATGGGAGCTTTTTTAAAAATTGGTGAAACTTGAACGTATTTGTTTTTAGAGAGGACTTTGTTGATAGGGACAGAAAAAGTGAATGAGAGACTGGGTATATGACTGATAGGTCCTGGAAGAAATGGAATTAATATTGCAGGTATAGTAATTAAGCTTACTGAAAACTTGGTAATACTGAGAGAAATTTTGAAAAATTAGGAGGAAAGCCTTACAGATAGGTCATTTGTTTGTTTATTCAGGAAGCATTTGCTTGTAAACTTGGTGGTGAAAAGGAAAGAAAAAGGTTTTGGAATAGGTACTGTGGGAAAAGAGAAAAGTTACATAATGAATCTGTAGTCAGAGAAGTTATTCATTATAAAAATATTTTTTCCAAAAAACCAGTTAGATTTATTTCTTAGATTATGTTAATTAAAATAAAAAGTCTTGTAAAGTAAAATATATTAATTTCTCAGACCCAATGTAACCTGCTTAGATTTTTCTTGGGATTATTAATGACATTGTTTTCAATGTCTCAGTAGTGTCATAGTCTTTTATGTGAATTTCAGATTACTCAAATTATAAAGATTGTGATCTCTTTATCTAGAGATTTTATTTTCTCTTTCCATATCTAGGTTTCAGATGGAGCTTTGAGATGTTTTGCTTCCCTAGCTGACAGATTTACTCGACGTGGTGTTGACCCAGCCCCATTAGCGAAACATGGACTAACTGAAGAGCTATTATCTCGAATGGCAGCAGCTGGTGGTACTGTCTCAGGGCCATCATCAGCATGCAAACCAGGGAGAAGCACAACCGGAGCACCATCTACAGCTGCTGATTCCAAATTAAGTAATCAGGTTTCAACTATTGTAAGTTTGCTGTCAACACTTTGCAGAGGCTCTCCAGTAGTCACACATGTAAGAATATTTTTCACTATTTTGTGTTTCAACGGGTAGTATTTTATGGGGTGATAGAACAGAATCAGTAAATGAGACATAATTATTTTCATCCCTTTTTCTAGGATCTCCTGAGATCTGAGCTTCCAGATTCAATTGAAAGTGCTCTACAGGGTGATGAAAGATGTGTATTGGATACTATGCGTTTGGTTGACCTTCTCTTGGTGCTATTATTTGAAGGACGAAAGGCCCTTCCAAAGTCCAGTGCTGGATCCACAGGCAGAATTCCAGGACTTCGTAGATTGGACAGTTCTGGAGAGCGCTCACATCGGCAGCTCATAGACTGTATCCGAAGTAAAGATACTGATGCACTTATAGATGCAATTGACACAGGAGGTATGCAAATCACCTTAAAAAATGAAGTCATGGATAATAGAAATTATAGATCCTGGTTATTGTTATCATATGTTACTTGAAAATGCATTTAGAAGACAATAGAAGTTTTCTCTCCATGTTCTGTTATAGTTTGTTTTATCTAAGTTAGCTTTCAATTGTCCATTTTTCCACTAGAGTGTGAAGCTGCCTCGTAATTAAGCTTCATTGACTCTTCCTGAAATCTGAGAGAAATATGGGACCATATGATTGGTGTTAAATGATAAAATTCAGGTCTTTAAAAAAATTTCTTTGGAGGCATTGTAGAATGAGGAAATTAATGATGAAAAAAAAATAGAACTGCCTTTATAATTTAGTTTCTATCAATTTTATGAGGTTTAAAGTATCTTGGTGGGTATTCATTTTATGATGACTAGTAAAGTGATGCCAAGCCTCAGCTATAGTTTTCTTTTCAGGTGTTTTTATTCTTTTCAGCTTAGTTTCTTCTTTGCTTATGAGTTGAATTACATAAGTAATCTGACTTAGACTCTCATCTTAGCTCATTTTAACTGTAGAAGAAATAATAAATCTCTTTTTAAAAGAAATTTAGATTGTGTTTCATTGACTTCACTTGTATTTATAGTTGGTTGAAATGAGTGAATTTTCAGTTTTCTTATACTCTTTAGTGGGTGGATATAGCAATTTAAACTTTATTAGAAAATTCATAATGAGAAATATTTTTATTGACAGAATAACTTCATTTTGTATTGTGCTCTGTGGTTACAAAATACTTTGATATTTTCATCTTATTCTCAATTATATTTTAATTATTTTTAATAATTGCAGCATTTGAAGTGAATTTTATGGATGATGTAGGTCAAACCCTTTTAAACTGGGCCTCTGCTTTTGGAACGCAGGAAATGGTAAGCAAATATGTAATAATTAGTTTTTCAAAGGCAGAGGAATAAGTAAGGCAACTAATTTTTTATTTTTTATTTTTTTAATTTTCACAGGTAGAATTTCTGTGTGAAAGAGGTGCTGATGTTAACAGGGGTCAAAGGTCATCATCATTACATTATGCAGCCTGCTTTGGAAGGCCTCAAGTAGCAAAAGTATGAATTTTAGCATTAGTGTAATAAATTATATACATATGTTTAAGAATTATCTTGAGGGAAAAGATAACATACATTAATTCATGATCATATTTTTCTTTATTATCATTGTTGTGGGAACTGAGAAGTTGATTAAATATTTGAAATGAGTCTTGTAATATTTTAGATGCTTTTCATCTCTGAATTGACAAATCACAACCAAGAATTGGGGGGAGAGAGGAGAATGAATAGTTTTTCTCACTGTATTGTTGTGAGGAAATTGTTTTTACAAATCTTAAAAGTGCGATTATGAATGTGAATTATGATGATGGTAGTTGTTAAGTTAAATGTAGTAGAATTTTTTTAAGTGCCTAATAATATAACAACTTAGCAAAGGAGGATGTAGAATCCCTAGTATCTTTAAAACAAGCATCTTCTTTTTTAAAATAATATTTTATTTTCCACTTACATATAAAGACAGTTTTTAAACGTTCATTTAAAAAAAATTTTTTTTTCAGTTCCAGATTTCCTCCCTGTCTCCCTCACCACCCCTTCCTCAAGTCTATGTACATACATAGTATGTTATGTACATGCAGTCGCATAAACAGATCTCCATATTAGTCATGTTGTGAAAGAAGAAATAGCTACCCCCCTCTCCCCCCCAAAAAAAATAGAACCATGAAAAAATAAAGAAAATGGAAGTAATGTGCTTTAATCTGTATTCAGCCTCTATTAATTCCTGATCTGGATTTGGATAGCATTTTCTATTATGAGTCCTTTGGAATTTTCTTGGATGGTTGTATTGCTGAGAAGAGCTAAGATGTTCAATAGTTGATCATCTCACAGTGTCTCATACTGTGTCCAGTGTTCTCCTTCTATTCAGTTCACTTTGCATTAGTTCATATAAGTTTTTCCAGGTTTATCTGAAATGTGCTTGCTTCTCATTTCTTATAGCACAGTAGTATTTTATTACATTTATATAAAGCTCCTCTTTTCTTTGTACACTTCCGTAATTC